>NC_138296.1:80997500-81025000 GCF_965601325.2 Salmo salar | reverse complement strand
GAGAACCTACTGTACCAGACACTAGAGCTGGGATATGATCTGTAGAGAACCTACTGTACCAGACACTAGAGCTGGGATATGATCTGTAGAGAGAACCTACTGTACCAGACACTAGAGCTGGGATATGATCTGTAGAGAACCTACTGTACCAGACACTGGAGATGGGATATGATCTGTAGAGAACCTACTGTACCAGACACTAGAGCTGGGATATGATCTGTAGAGAACCTACTGTACCAGACACTAGAGCTGGGATATGATCTGTAGAGAACCTACTGTACCAGACACTGGAGCTGGGATATGATCTGTAGAGAAAACCTACTGTACCAGACACTAGAGCTGGGATATGATCTGTAGAGAACCTACTGTACCAGACACTGGAGCTGGGATATGATCTGTAGAGAACCTACTGTACCAGACACTAGAGCTGGGATATGATCTGTAGAGAACCTACTGTACCAGACACTGAAGCAGGGATATGATCTGTAGAGAACCTACTGTACCAGACACTAGAGCTGGGAAAAGATCTGTAGAGAACCTACTGTACCAGACACTAGAGCTGGGATATGATCTGTAGAGAGAACCTACTGTACCAGACACTAGAGCTGGGATATGATCTGTAGAGAACCTACTGTACCAGACACTGGAGATGGGATATGATCTGTAGAGAACCTACTGTACCAGACACTAGAGATGGGATATGATCTGTAGAGAGAACCTACTGTACCAGACACTAGAGATGGGATATGATCTGTAGAGAACCTACTGTACCAGACACTAGAGCTGGGATATGATCTGTAGAGAACCTACTGTACCAGACACTGGAGATGGGATATGATCTGTAGAGAACCTACTCTACCAGACACTAGAGATGGGATATGATCTGTAGAGAGAACCTACTGTACCAGACACTAGAGCTGGGATATGATCTGTAGAGAACTTACTGTACCAGACACTAGAGATGGGATATGATCTGTAGAGTACCTACTATACCAGACACTTGAGCTGGGATATGATCTGTAGAGAACCTACTGTACCAGACACTAGAGCTGGGATATGATCTGTAGAGAGAACCTACTGTACCAGACACTAGAGATGGGATATGATCTGTAGAGAACCTACTCTACCAGACACTAGAGCTGGGTGATATGGACAAAAATCCATTTGAAGATAAATTGACTGAATCAACACCATAATGATAAATAGTTTATAACAATGTCCACCAGTTTTCTATATTACCCTTCAAACTACTACTGCTAGTTTGAATGTCGTAGCTATCAATTGTCCAAACAATCACTCATATTAGCAAACTTCATTTTAAACTTCACATTTCTCTAGTATAGGCTGCTTATCATAATGAACGATATCAGCTAAATGTCTACAATAAGTGGTCGGTTTGGTCGGTGTCGATCATTTTCAGTTTATTGTCCCAGCCCTACGAGACGGGTGGGCAGCCTGTTTTGAATTAAAAGCATGACCTTCCAGTTTTTAATGGACTGAGACGATAAAATTGTGTCGAGATCCAAAGGCACTCCGAAACCTGCAGCAGATGCTTTTTTTATGTTGTGATATTTGATGGAATTGAATCGCAAGGGGCACATTGAAGCACCCAATCCCCATCCCTGAACGGAACATGCAGATACAATTACAGATGGTTTACTGATGCTGTGGTAATAGATAATCAAAGTGTTTTGTCTTAATCAATATTGATTTGTTTCATTATCCCCTTAATCATGTTTTTTTCTCTGGAATGTGTTTGTACTGTAGCACAGCCTATTCAGATTCCTACCCCACAATGCTCCATTCAAACACGTTGATGTTTCAATTCCATAGATGTTCCGACTCCGTGAACTCATTCATGGCTTATATTTGACTGATTTATGGCAATTTTCCCCACATAATTTATCTGTGTCCCAAATGGATAGGCTGTCATCTGGGACACATTGAATTATGTGGGGAAAATTGCCATGAATCAGTCAAATAAGCCCCAAAATGTAATTTCTCAGTTGTCCAGCGACAGCAGCCTCAGTAGCCAAGAAGTGGCAGCATTAGAGGCTGTTAAATATTTGAGGAGTCATAAAGACAAAGACATTAAAAAGCAATTAGTGGGCCCCCGGGCCAAGAAACACATTCTGACAAGACCCTCACTCACAATATCTAATAATAATGGCTATGTCTGAATGACACCGTATTATTCCCTAGTGCACTCATTGAATTACATACAGGATCTCTAAGAGTGTACTGCTATTCTTCTTCTCTTCCTCTTCTTCTTCTGTCCAATCCCTCATGATTATCTTTACATTTGGTTAAATATTAACATTAATAAGTGTTAATACATGTAATAAGCATGTTCTAACCTACTATTAATTACATGTTACTAGTAGCAAGCAAAAGAGAGAGATGTGCATAATCCACTATGAAAAAGACTTCAGACGGAGAGAAAAATAAGTAATTATGAGTGTAAATCCAGTCAAGACAAATATGCATTGAGCTGATTGGCCAGGCAGGAAATTGAAGCATGTTACCTACAATTGTCCCTAATTGATATTCTCTATATTCCCATGATGCTTTAGCTCAGTGAACCAACATCTGCATTATTATCATATTACGGCTATACGAAGAACACACACACACACACACAGATTAGATCAAATCAAAATCTCTCAGGCAAATCAAATGTGTGTGTGCACGCACATGCATCAGTGCAGGCGAGAGAAAGAGAAAGAGAGAAAGAGATAGAGAGAGAGAGAGGAGAAAGATCCAATCCCAGGCAGTGATATAACAATAAAGCCAATGTATTGCATACAGACAGAGGGTCATTACTCATTCACTATGAATTCTGATCAGGCAGTTCTAGGTACAGTTTGTGCAAGCCAGAATAAAGTAAGTAGCCTTGGCTCACAACAGCAAGAGCCAATCTCCTGTTTCTATAGTGTGATGTACAAGTAACCCCCTGGACAGGATACTAGTCTATCACAGGGCCTTACCCCCAATCTATCTCCTTAATGCTGAGTGCCAAGCAGAAACACATAGGGTCCCATTATTATTATTTTCTACTGTCTTTTATATGACTTGCCTGGGGATCGAACCCCCAACCTTCAAATCTTAGGGCAGACAACTGAGTTGTTTACAAGCCAGAAAAACCCTGGCATAATCTACCAGAACCCCCATTGCCTGCACTGCAGCATCATAAATTACCCAGCCTCAGATTGACAAAGGTAGAGCAACAATATCACAACAGAGACTCGCCACGCTTCATTGGCTTCTGAATAGGATACAGTAATGGTGTTGAATGCAGCCCAGAGTCAACACAATACTAATGTGTATCTAGCCTATTGTCAGCCACCTGAGCTCACTATAGGATATGTAATGGTGAACGGCCCAAGCACATTCATGTTGACTAGACCAGATGACTTGGTTAACGTGGCTCACTGAAGAAGGGATTCGATGGTGATGTCCGTGCTTCAGTCCAGACCAGGGAGGTTTCAACCAATCGTATGACTCGTAACTCAACACAGAGGAATCCTTCCATCATACACCTGACTGGGAAGATGATATCTGTGGTCACAGCAACTTGCAGCACGAGACTTACTACTGTTGCAGTCTGCGTCATACCTTGTTACTGGCAGGCCTGCTCACACCATATGTCTTGTCATCACTGACCAATGTAATGTTTTAAAAACAGAGATAGTTTATGAGGTCTATGAAAACCAACAAATATTTTTTACAAAAGCTTTTATGATATATGTGCTGTGTGATTTGGAGAAGGTCCAACAACAAGAAGACAAACGATATTTACCAAGGATAATTCACCCTCATCAGATCTGGCCATCTATACTTGAAAGTAAACATTTAGTAGATGTACTACTGTACCTGCAGTGGATTAAATGTTTTGTTGCATTGTCATTGCAGTATAGATTAAAGGTACAATCTCTCTTCCTCTTCTCTCTCTCTTTCTCTCATTAATCCTTTCATTCGCCATTATCTTCTCTTTTCCATAATTCTGAGGACCATCAGCCCCTCCTCTGATTGGATCATGGGAAAAACCCCAGTAGCACCAGAGAAGAAGAGCTCAGATGGGAACAACCCCCAGAGTGACTCCAGCCTCTCTCACTATTATTACCAATGAATAATTGTTAGCAACCTGCTCTGTGGGGGTCCATGGGTTAGGTTTCTGGCTATATAAACACAATTTGATTGATTGAAAAGCTGAATAGTGCAATGCAGCTCAGTAAAGTACATTGAAAACCAACAACCACGTTGATGACGCTGACATTTGCAGGAAATATAACTATATGACTGTCAGCCAGATGGAATCATTAGTTGGAGCCTACATAACATGGAGCCTACATAACATGGAGCCTACATAACATGGAGCCTACATAACATGGAGCCTACATAACATGAAGCCTACATAACATGGAGCCTACATAACATGGAGCCTACATAACATGGAGCCTACATAACATGGAGCCTACATAACATGGAGCCTACATAACATGAAGCCTACATAACATTATACAACTATCTCAAAAACTGCAGCGCAAGGTGACATCATAGCTTCTCTGTTTCATCTTCACTATAAAGACGAGGGGGCTTTTGGGTATACAACATCTTCTAACAACTCCTTTGTCCCAGGGCTGATGCAGACTTGTTATCGAGAGATTCTCCCATCGATGTGTCCCAGCCATGTGTCATAGGCAGTGACGGAGGGAACGCGCCAACGTCCTCAATCTTCGGACATCGCCACAGCTTCCTCTGCTCTATTGCAGCAGCCATTTTGTCTTATTGTTTACTACACCAATTGTCTCAGGGAAAATGAGACTAACTCCCTTGTGGTAAAGAGTAGATGCCAAATCCTCTCCCCTCCCCCTCCTGTTCCACTACTGTCATCAGGTCAAAGGCAAGGTTAACTCTCTTGGTGAAACTGATGCTACTGGAGGCCTGTGTTATGTAGCGAAACAGAATACGCTGTACCTGACAGAAGCCTATACATACTCTGAAAAGCTTAAACATAGTGTTGGATTGAATCTTATCATGCGACATACTTTAATGTTTCCACGTATGTGTTAGATCTTATAGGTTTCTGAATTGATAATAGCCTACACAAAAATTGCCAGATTATGATATCAATACAGTCAATCCCCACACATATTTTGCAAATGGCACCATATTCCCTACATAGTGCACTACTTTTGACCCGAGCCCTATGGGCCCAGGCCAAAAGTAGTGCATTAAATATGGAATACTGTGCCCTTTGGGATGCAAAATACAGTACTTCCTGACAGAAAACCTAATCTACAGTCCTTTTCCAGGGCCATGAACCTAGAATAGCGTCCACTAGTCTCCGTTGGTCAGAACAGCACATTACTCAACATCAATACAGACCTCATTATGGAGATACCATCACACACAGTCCCCCTGACATCGACTATTTCGCTTGAAACTGAATGATATGATATTGTTAAAAAGCAGTCAAAATGCACGATTCTTTAGCTTCCTCAAGGCATACAGTACATCACAAATGCATGTCGAATTACAGTACAATACCATGTTTCTTTCAGTTGACAAGCATCATTATCAATCAGTAACAGTGAGGCATTTATTCGTTGGTATGTTTGGCAAAAAAAGGTGAATTAATTAATCCAAGACTGCAATCATATAGATTGTGATATAAGTTAAATGTTCTGAAATGATTCACTCCCAACGGACTTCTTGGCCAAATGTCCATTTCAGTATCACTTTTTAGGGGGACATTTGGTAATGTCGGCAGTCATTTACTGATATCTGGAGAGTATATGCTCAGAAAAAAATAGGGATAGCCGCATGCACCAATACGCACAATGCACAGTTCAGCAAGTCTTCAAAAACCATTGATTTCCGAGGCATTGGATTGATTCTATAGATTTCAGCTCGGTATACCAGACACACATAGCGAGAGAGAGAATGAGAGCAGCTATATAAATGAACAATAGGCTGTTCCGACAAACAATCAACCGCTACCGCTGGGTGATGGTATATGAGTCACCATTTACTCGTGGAAAAAGCCCTATGGTGCCGCCCACGCTCTGCAGTCAAACCGATGGAAGCCGCATGATGCGATATGGTAGGCTATAGCAGCCATGTCAACCGAAAGCATGCGTGCATGTCCTTTTATTTGTCAGCTCAACAAGGGGCCTCTCAACACTCCATTCAATGCTGAATTCCTCTCATATCTAACGGCCTGTTACTAGCTTCTCCATTTTGATATTCTCTCTCTCTCTCTTTCCTCGCTCTCTCTGTCTCTTTCTTTCTGTCTCTGTCTTTCCCTCTGACGTTATGGCACAAGAGACTGAAAACTCTCAGGTAGAGCAATGGGGAGATGCGACGGTGGTCCAACATCACGTAGTGCTGAAATCTAAAAAGGGTATTTCCAAGTGCGACCTGCGAAGAAGAGCACGTAGAGGAGCACGTGACCTAAATAACTAATTTGCCGCAAACCTTAAAGGTCTGGTCAGCAATCAACAACGTTCCATTAAGCCATGATGGAGAGAAGACCATTTAAATGCACATACATCATAACAGATTTGGTGTCAATTTCACCACATGCTTCGTGCTTGACAAGTCGACGATCTAGGGCAGTGGTTAAATACGTATAGGATGGTGTGGATGGATGGGGGCTATAGGATGTCATAGTGCGGATTTCACCGTCCTCCCCCGCTCTTCTCGCCTCGAGCCCCCGCCCATCATCTAGCACCGGGAAGACACAGACTGTAATTACCGATGCCTCGTCACCTAAATGGCATGGCAGGGATGTGGCCATTTTGACGCAACAAACTGAGTAGGCTACAGCCAGCGAGCACGGACGGACGTACATATATAGTGGCATATTCATGAAGATTGTCGGTCGTGTCTCCCCTGTTTACCCCCCTCCCCTCCCTCCTCCCATCGACACACTCTGGCGCAGTTTACTATAATGACATTCCCTAAATCAATTGAGGACCCCTTCTTTCACCCCTTTGGGATGTTTCTCCCCAACTGTATTTTTAACGCACATGAAGCTCTAAATCTGCACTAAATCACCCACACTTTTGATTTGATAGACTTACTATCATTCACGATTCCACTGCGGCATCAGCAGTGGGCTGTTGCCTACCCATATTTGAGAAGCGGTCGTAAAATACCATCCTCTTAAGCTTCACTCGCGGGAGTGATAAACCAGCTCTGCGCAAAATCCCCAAAATCTTCTAAATATACACACGTTTCAAAGCATGCTGGTGCAAAACACAACAAGTCATATCTAATACGTTCTGAATATCTAATAAAGCAGAATGTGTATTTGTTTAATTTCTTGTGCGTGTTCGTCTGTTTATTTTCTGAGAGAGTTTGAGAGCAAGAGAGACAACAGCGCAGCCGAGCCCCAGCTGTCATTGTCCAAGGTGCTGAAACGCAGAAAACGCCCACACCTTACGCATTAGCACATACAGCATCAGCATCCTTCAATTTCAGAAAATCGACTGCTCGTGGAGATTTACACGCACAGCACAAGGTTCATGTAATTAGAAAGAGGCAAACCCCGGGATGCCTTTCTCTAATAACAATACACATAGCCTATAATTGATATATTTCAAAATCAGGCATGCGAATTAAACAAAAAGTCAACGAATAAACCTTTATTAATCAAGTCCTACCGTCATGCCGGGTTTATCAAAACATATCCTCCGATGCTCTCAATCGAAAACGGCTTCACAATTCAAAACCGAGTACTTCATTTTGTACTGAAAATATTTTGGTGAAAACCCCCGAAAATAAAACATTTGCGTTATAATAGAATAGATAAATCTAAAGTGTTCTCCTACCTGTGCCGTGGTTGGTGGCTTGCAGTCAGCAGGAGGAAATGTCTGAGTATTTCAACAACGAACCGATATCACTCCCGTTCTGTATGGACTGGATTGCTGCAAAGGCACTGCGCGTGGTTGATACCTCCTGAGTTCTTCAATGGAACGCAGCAGCTCTGCCCTAGTCAAAGATGGCAGTCGCTTTTGACGTCAGCAGCTTTTAATAGATAGGCCTATCTGTCAAAAAGAGAGGCACTTCTGCAAGCTTGGTAATGGGCAGCTGCATGCGCACCGGTAACTGCTCAACGGAAATCGCCATGTATTCTTTTGGCAAACAACAGCCTGTGAATGTGTTTACATGTGTCGTGTCATGTATCACATTTCAGCCATCGATTCTAAACAGCTTCTCCCCTAAAACAGATATTTATGTACAATTATTTCTGTCGCTTTATGATGAGACATAGGTAGTATAATAGAACAGATAGGCCTGCACATGCTCGGTATGACGATATTATCGAGGATCTACTACTAACGTGTTATTTAGTCCTACAGCACCCTCACAACAACATAACCCTATTGGATGCTCTGAAACAGAATTGTGAATAGTCCACAGCGTTATACTAATGGGTGGTCGTTACTTTCTCTAACAGCAATGACGCATTTCTTTTTTATCCATTGACATTTTACAGTCATTATTTTCCTGACTCACCCACATTTTCACCTAACAATGCACACTGTATTTCAGTCACTGTGAATCCCAAACAAAATAGAAAGGACACAAGTAAAGGTTTGAATCACTATTCTAACTTCTATAAGTTAGGGGAGACCGGGTTGGTTGTCTCAGTGCTATTTACTCCCAATCTAAATGGAGTTGTGTAATCATTTGAAAGTTAAAATGTGTGAATTCATTTAAAACTTCTTCAGGATCGGTGGGTCCCCTGCGGGACGTTGAGCTAACATAGTCTAATGCGATTAGCATGAGGTTGTAAGTTACATAGACATATCTGGACATAGACATATCTGATATTGGCAGAAATCTTAAATTCTTGTTAATCTAGCTGCACTGTCCAATTTACAGTAGCTATTACAGTGAAAGAATACATTGCTATTGTTTGTGGAGAGTGCACAGTTTTGAACATGAAAAGTTATTAATAAAGCAATTAGGCACATTTGGGCAGTCTTGAAAGAACATTTTGAACATAAATGCAATGGTTCATTGGATCAGTCTAAAACTTTGCACATACAGTGCTGCCATCTAGTGGACACAATCTAAATTGCAGCTGGGCTGGAATAATACATGATGGCCTTTCTCTTGCATTTCAAAGATGATGGTTAAAAAAAATACAAAAGAACGGTTGGTTTTGTCTTTGTATTATCTTTTACCAGATCTATGGTGTTATATTCTCCTACATTCCTTTCACATTTCCACAAACTTCAAAGTGTTTCCTTTCAAATGGTACCAAGAATATGCATATTCTTGCGTCAGGGCCGGAGTTACTGTCAGTTAGATTTGTCAAATCATTGATTCTTTCACACACCCTTGACTGCAGTTCACAATGTCCACAGCCTTTAAATGTTCTATTTTTCTGTCTTATTGGATCATGTTGTCAGGCATGGTTTGTCTGACAGATGTTATTTCTATGTAAAATATTCTGTAACAAGTGATGTTTTTGTGCTCAATGGTGGATCTATTCATAATTATTTAAGAGAAAGGCGAAAATTGAAAAAAAGGGGTTGATCCTTAAGAACTCATCCACCTGGTAAATTCATGTCAGCATGACAAAACATTGAGCTGATGGGAATTAGTGTTTTTCATAGGTGAACATTTAAAAAAAAAAATCTTGGAATTTTCTTTATAAACGTTTGAATTATGGGAGTATCCATGAACAATTATGTTGTTGGGGATGGGTGTCACATGGAATGTGGGGTTGGTTGTCACTATCAACATTGCCACTGCCAGTTTACAATAAATCCCAAGCTCATACAGTATGTGCTATGAAGAGATCCCTTCATTGCCTCTCTCTTATACACATTTCTTTCTGTCACACACCCACACATTCATACACAAACACATTTACTCAATATGTTGTTCTCAAGACACAAAATGATGAATTTTGTTAGTAAATATAATTAATCAAAGAAAGGCCATATGCCATATTGCTTCATTTCCTGTTAAAAAATAAGTTACATTGTGACCACCAACCCCATTCTGTGTGACATCCAACCCCATTCTGTGTGACATCCAACCCTGCGATGGGGCTGGTTGTCACAAGTGGACAGAGTGTGTTTGATGGCTTATAACTCCATATTGGAATAAGATATGATGATATAAAAGGTCTCCATTTCAACCCAAGACTTTGGTCTTTCTCCTAATATTGAAAAGAGTCTTGTAAGATATACAGGTGCTGAGAAATACACACAAGAGTAAAAAGTGTGACAACCAACCCTGGTCTCCCCTACTCATGCAGAATACTATTTTCAGGAGAAAGCAAAGATAGTGCCAATTCTAGTGTTAACAGTGTTAACAGTAGAATTAGCAGAGGTAATGAAGCACACACACACACACACACACACACACACACACACACACACACACACACACACACACACACACACACACACACACACACACACACACACACACACACACACACACACACACACACACACACACACACACACACACACACACACAGTCATAGACACACACACACACACACATGCATGCACAAGTATATACTATTTATTCAACTGCACAACCAGAAGACACTACCCACTTTACATTTGTAAACACAGTCACACTTGACAGCACATTCATGATCTATTATTCTATTGTGTACACACCAGGCTCTTACTATGCATACTAGTTCTACTATTCCTTGATTTGACTCCAGTAATTATATTGCTTATTGTACTGTTACGTTGGGGGTGCTAGCACACAAGCATTTCGCTACACCTTTTATACCTGCTGTAAACTGTGTACATGACTAATACAATTAGATTAGATTTGATTGGAAAGTACAAGCCAATTCTCTCTGGCTTGTACGGGGGAAATTGCAAGCCTGACCTCTTACAGCCTACCTTTTGGTGAGCTTAGCTTTCACTAGAAACCATGATTGCTTCTTCCAACCTATGTCTTCAGCCTATGCCAGCAACACGTAACCCTTGTCTTACAGTAGATGTATTCAAGACAAGGATAATCACAGTCATGTATGAGAGAGTTATCAATATAATCATAGACACATGGATGATAAACACAGGCTTTAATTTCAGATCAATCAAAGGAAATGAACATGAGAAATGAGTAGTTGATATTTCCTAATGAGCAGAGTAGACTTCTCCAGGCAGCGTGGGAATGTTCCCCTCTCCTCTCTACCTCTGTTTGGCAGTCTAATAAATGTATCTTCTATGGCTCTGAAGCCTTCCTGTCTCCTAAATTAATGATAATGATAACTCTGCATGAAAAATCCATTTAGAGAGGAGAAGGAGAGAAAGAAATAGATGGGGAAAGAGAGATGGGGGAGAGAGAGATATAGATAGATGGGCAGAGAGAGGGGGATAGAGAGAGAGAGGGGGAGAGAGACAGAGGGGGAGAGAGAGGGGGAGGGGAGGAGGAGAGAAAGAGAGAGAGAGAGAGGGGGAAAGAAGATTCTTGCAGGCCATTCCATTCATGAAACCAGCAGATAGTAACTGCATGTATTTAAAGATAGCCAGCTATTTTGCAGTTCCATACTACCAGTACCATGAAATGTTGTGTATTTGTAATACTGAACATAGTAGATATGAAGAGTTTATTCCAAAACACATTTATTGTTTAAAGAAATTCTGAAAAGATTGATGTGTTTTTTAACTATCTAATCATGGAATGGGGTTATTCAATGACAGACATGTATTTGTTTAAAATCTATCACTTGATGGTTTAATTTCAGAGGGACAAATAATGATGTTGTTTTGCAAAATGCTATGTATCTGCCTCACTCTCAGAGAAATAAGTAGTCTTGCTAGGTTTACACAGTCAAATGCAACAAATAATGAAACATTTTTTAATAAAGAACGGTACAAATGATACAATTGTGACATCAGTACAGTAATATGAGATCTGTATGCAAAACATTTACATTTGACATGTTAGTCATTTAGCAGATGCTCTTATCCAGAGAGACTCACAGTTAGTGTATTCATCTTAAGATAGCTAGAGGAGACAACCACATATCACAGTCAAATATGATACAGACATTACATTCCAGCTAAACAATATTGTGTTTTGCAACAACAACAAAACTACTACACATCTAAAATCTATCAACTAAACATCTGAGAACAGTAATATTTTAAATGCACATGAAGGTACACACAAGCAATCTGAAAAAACACAAATGTGAAAAATTGTTGGCTATATAGCTTTGGAAATGAACTCTTCATATGCTTGCAGCTTTGCAGATTTACTAAATGTAAAGTATATTCATATTCTATAATTTTACTACTATGGTCATGAATTAACATTTGACAAATGCATCACAGAAAAACACGAGACTTTTGTATGGTAACAGTGTTAAGATGATCCGCATCCTGCATCGTCAGTTATTTATTCATTATTTGAATAAAACACCCTTCATGTAAAGGTAAGAACACCAGCAGAGTAGCAGTCATTGACATTCTGTCTTGGAGAAGAAGAGTATCTCACATGCTAAACAAGATCTCTCTTTTCTTCTCATCCTCTCTGCCTGTCGTTTTTCCTTCTCCAGGACATAAAAGAAAACGTCAAACTTTTCAAAAATAGTCTCTTTGAAGTTGTGCGTGTTCTGGTTGGAGGGGAGGGAGGGAGGGATAGATAGAGGATCGAGTGTTGCTGTTTTTAGCGGTCAAAGAGCAGAAGCAGTGGCTGGAGAGGGAGATTAGCAGTAACAGCGGGTGGAGAGGGTGGTGGAGGAGAGGGTGGTGGAGGGGAGGGTGGGGAGGAGAGGGTGGTGGGGAGGAGAGGGTGGGGAGGGGAGGGTGAGGAGGAGAGGGTGGTGGTGGAGAGGGTGGTGGAGAGGGTGGTGGAGGAGAGGGAGGGGAGGGTGGTGGAGGAGAGGGTGGGGAGGAGAGGGTGGGGAGGAGAGGGTGGTGGAGGAGAGGGTGGTGGAGGAGAGGGTGGTGGAGGGAGGGTGGGGGAGGAGAGGGTGGTGGAGGGGAGGGTGGTGGAGGGGAGGGTGGTGGAGGGGAGGGTGGGGAGGAGAGGGTGGTGGAGGAGAGGGTGGTGGAGGGAGGGTGGGGAGGGGAGGGTGGTGGAGGGAGGGTGGGGAGGAGAGGGTGGTGGAGGAAAGGGTGGTGGAGGAGAGGGTGGTGGAGGGGAGGGTGGTGGAGGGGAGGGTGAGGAGGAGAGGGTGGTGGAGGGGAGGGTGGTGGAGGGGAGGGTGGTGGAGGAGAGGGTGGTGGAGGGAGGGTGGGGAGGGGAGGGTGGTGGAGGGTGGTGGAGGGGAGGGTGGTGGAGGGGAGGGTGGTGGAGGGGAGGGTGGTGGAGGAGAGGGTGGTGGAGGAGAGGGTGGTGGAGGAGAGGGTGGTGGAGGGAGGGTGGGGAGGGGAGGGTGGTGGAGGGGAGGGTGGTGGAGGAAGGGTGGGGAGGAGAGGGTGGTGGAGGAAGGGTGGGGAGGAGAGGGTGGTGGAGGAGAGGGTGGTGGAGGGAGGGTGGGGAGGGGAGGGTGGTGGAGGGGAGGGTGGTGGAGGAAGGGTGGGGAGGAGAGGGTGGTGGAGGAAGGGTGGGGAGGAGAGGGTGGTGGAGGAGAGGGTGGTGGAGGAGAGGGTGGTGGAGGAGAGGGTGGTGGAGGAGAGGGTGGTGGAGGGAGGGTGGGGAGGGTGGTGGAGGGAGGGTGTGGAGGGAGGGTGGGGAGGAGAGGGTGGTGGAGGGAGGGTGGGAGGGTGGTGGAGGGAGGGTGTGGAGGGAGGGTGGGGAGGAGAGGGTGGGGAGGAGAGGGTGGTGGAGGGAGGAGAGGGTGGTGGAGGGAGGGTGGGAGGGTGGTGGAGGGAGGGTGTGGAGGGAGGGTGGGGAGGAGAGGGTGGGGAGGAGAGGGTGGTGGAGGGAGGAGAGGGTGGTGGAGGGAGGGTGTGTCAGGGATTTCTTCGTCGGAGGACGATATAACGAAATCATCGTCGGAAAAAGATGACCAATACGCAGCAGAGTTGATATAGTTCATTTTGAACATTTAATAAACTCAAAATGGATATACAAAATAACAAAACCAAACTCACGATAAACTGACAGTCCTGTTATGCTTACTTACGCTAAACACGAAACAATCACCCACAAATAACAAACACAAACACACCCACATATATGGGACTCTCAATCAAAGGCAAATAGACAACACCTGCCTTCAACTGAGAGTCCCAACCCCAATTAACCAAAACATAGAAACAGACACACTAGACTAAACATAGAATACATGAAAACCAAACAGTGCCCAAAACCCCTGGAATACTTAAATTAAATCAATTAAATAAATGCCCCTTCAACAAACACACCACCCCGAACCACATAAAACGAATACCCTCTGCCACGTCCTGACCAAACTACAATACTAATTAACCTTTATACTGGCCAGGACGTGACAGGGTGGGGAGGAGAGGGTGGTGGAGGGAGGGTGGGGAGGAGAGGGTGGTGGAGGGAGGGTGGGGAGGAGAGGGTGGTGGAGGGAGGGTGGGGAGGAGAGGGTGGAGGGAGGGAGGGTGGGGAGGAGAGGGTGGTGGAGGGAGGGTGGTGGAGGAGAGGGTGCTGCTGCAGCTATGGGCTCATCCTGTGACTCAGCATATTCCACAAAAAACAACTGTTCTGTTCACCTGGCGGTGATAGAGAGGCTTAATGTCACACCTCAGTTACTAGAGCAAACACACTCATATATGTACTGCATACCTGTCTGGATGTAGTCACTGAATACTGTTCTTGTCTTGATACAGTACCCTACAGTATATCATCCAACTGTCATTTTGTATAGGTCTTGTTCAGTTCAACACAGTAGCAACAATTGATCTGGTTCCCTTCCCAGTAAATTCTCTGATCTAATAATCACTAGTGTCTCTGTGATTCTGTTACCGTGGTAACGTAACTTAAATCATTGTGTGCAGGCATTGTTGAGTTACTATATGTGTTTCAGTTTGTTTGTTATTTATTGTTATCATTGCTTTCTCAAAATAAATCACATAGTGAATACATGTACACTGTACTGCAATGCAGCTTTCTGTAGTAGAAACTGTGCACCATTGAGGCACATGTATTTGTATGTGTGTAAATAAAACCAATTTATTGTATGGGATTGTGTTGCATAGTATAGCGAAGGTGCATCAACCTCACACAAACCTAATGAGGCCAGAAGATGGAACGTCTCTCAGCCTCAGTGTCGACCGCAGAGAGTGATATTCAACCTGATAATTGATGTATTGATAGATCTGATAATTGATGTATTGATAGATTCGGGCCATGTCCTGACATTGATAAATGTGAGACTGAAGGTCTTGTATCCAATGGCAAGGATGGCTGTCATGGAGAATATTGACTTGCTATTGAAATGAATCTCTACACCCCACAGGCCTTTCTCTCCACATCACAGCTAATGCTGCCTCATACTACACTACTACAACCTCTGGATGGGAGAGGAGGAGAATTGAATGATTAAAGAGTGACAGAGAGTGAGAGAATGTGGTAGATATTTAAAGAGAGGGATAGGGAGAGCCTGAGAGAATAAATAGAGGGAGCGAGAGAGAGAGAGAAAGAGAGAGAGAGAGAGAAAGAGAGAGAAAAAGTGAGAGAGAAAAAGCGAGAGAGAAAAAGCGCGCGAGAGAGAGATGCAGAGAAAGTAGGGTTTAAAGGTTCAGAGATGCCATTCTGTGTGCGTGGACAGCCGTGTAGTGCAGGATGGCAGAACTGAGCTGAATGCTGTAATTCTTCGGTGCACTGGACCAAAACAGAACGTCCCTTCTGGCTAACTCACAGGAAGTGGCATGTTATTGCCAACTGAACACAAATGTGTGTATTCTTAGTCTCCATATGTGCATGTGTGTGTGTGTTTACTTGAGCATTTGCATCAGGGGATAAAACATTGTAACAGCTGAGATCCTCTTGCTGCATGACTACATTTTGATATGCCCCATGAGCAGATGCAATAAGTTCTCTATCAAAATGGAAAAAATGATTTGTAATGTACGTATGATGACGATTAGGATGTTTAGATAAAGCTGGTGACTGCTGAGTAGGGGAGTAGGGAAAGAGGGACGTTATTGTTTTAAAGACCCTGTGAGAGAGTGCAGTCAGTGTGCCATTGGATCACATCCATTTTTGATTGACATTTTAGTCATTTAACAGATGTTCTTATCCAGAGCGACTTACAGTTAGTGCATTCATCTTAAGATAGTTAGATGGGACAACCACATATCACAGTCATAGTAAGTACAGTTTCCTCAATGAAGCAGCTATCAGAGGCAGAGCTAGAAAGGAAGAGATTTTGTGCAAGTGTTGGTTCAGGAATTTTTGTTATTATTATTTATTATTTTTATGTGTGTGTGTGTTCCCCTCCCCTAACCTTGCAGTGCTCCTCAGGGGATGCTTCATGCTCTGTGTTGTCCAGTGCTCCTCAGGGGATGCTTCATGCTCTGTGTTGTCCAGTGCTCCTCAGGGGATGCTTCATGCTCTGTGTTGTCCAGTGCTCCTCAGGGGATGCTTCATGCTCTGTGTTGTAATGTAGTAGTCTCTCCAGGTCCATTACTGATGGTTTAGTAATGTAGTAGTCTCTTCAGGTCCATTACTGATGGTTTAGTAATGTAGTAGTCTCTTCAGGTCCATTACTGATGGTTTAGTATTGTAGTAGTCTCTCCAGGTCCATTACTGATGGTGTAGTAATGTAGTAGTCTCTTCAGGTCCATTACTGATGGTTTAGTAATGTAGTAGTCTCTCCAGGTCCATTACTGATGGTTTAGTAATGTAATAGTCTCTCCAGGTCCATTACTGATGGTTTAGTAATGTAATAGTCTCTCCAGGTCCATTACTGATGGTGTAGTAATGTAGTAGTCTCTTCAGGTCCATTACTGATGGTTTAGTAATGTAGTAGTCTCTCCAGGTCCATTACCGATGGTTTAGTAATGTAGTAGTCTCTCCAGGTCCATTACCGATGGTGTAGTAATGTAGTAGTCTCTTCCGGTCCATTACTGATGGTTTAGTAATGTAGTAGTCTCTCCAGGTCCATTACCGATGGTTTAGTAATGTAGTAGTCTCTCCAGGTCCATTACTGATGGTGTAGTAATGTAGTAGTCTCTCCAGGTCCATTACTGATGGTTTAGTAATGTAGTAGTCTCTCCAGGTCCATTACTGATGGTTTAGTAATGTAGTAGTCTCTTCAGGTCCATTACTAATGGTTTAGTAATGTAGTAGTCTCTTCAGGTCCATTACTGATGGTGTAGTAATGTAGTAGTCTCTCCAGGTCCATTACTGATGGTTTAGTAATGTAGTAGTCTCTTCAGGTCCATTATTGATGGTTTAGTAATGTAGTAGTCTCTCCAGGTCCATTACTGATGGTTTAGTAATGTAGTAGTCTCTCCAGGTCCATTACTGATGGTGTAGTAATGTAGTAGTCTCTTCAGGTCCATTACTGATGGTTTAGTAATGTAGTAGTCTCTCCAGGTCCATTACTGATGGTTTAGTAATGTAGTAGTCTCTTCAGGTCCATTACTGATGGTGCAGTAATGTAGTAGTCTCTCCAGGTCTATTACTGATGGTGTAGTAATGTAGTAGTCTCTCCAGGTCTATTACTGATGGTGTAGTAATGTAGTAGTCTCTTCAGGTCCATTACTGATGGTGTAGTAATGTAGTAGTCTCTCCAGGTCCATTACTGATGGTGTAGTAATGTAGTAGTCTCTCCAGGTCCATTACTGATGGTTTAGTAATGTAGTAGTCTCTCCAGGTCCATTACTGATGGTTTAGTAATGTAGTAGTCTCTCCAGGTCCATTACTGATGGTGTAGTAATGTAGTAGTCTCTCCAGGTCCATTACGGATTGTTGGTAATGTAGTAGTCTCTTCCGGTCCATTACTGATGGTTTAGTAATGTAGTAGTCTCTCCAGGTCCATTACTGATGGTGTAGTAATGTAGTAGTCTCTCCAGGTCCATTACTGATGGTTTAGTAATGTAGTAGTCTCTTCAGGTCCATTACTGATGGTTTAGTAATGTAGTAGTCTCTTCAGTTCCATTACTGATGGTTTAGTAATGTAGTAGTCTCTCCAATGTCCATTACTGATGGTGTAGTAATGTAGTAGTCTCTCCAGGTCCATTACTGATGGTTTAGTAATGTAGTAGTCTCTCCAGGTCCATTACTGATGTGTAGTAATGTAGTAGTCTCTTCAGGTCCATTACTGATGGTGTAGTAATGTAGTAGTCTCTCCAGGTCCATTACTGATGGTTTAGTATTGTAGTAGTCTCTCCAGGTCCATTACTGATGGTTTAGTAATGTAGTAGTCTCTCCAGGTCCATTACTGATGGTTTAGTAATGTAGTAGTCTCTCCAGGTCCATTACTGATGGTTGGTAATGTAGTAGTCTCTCCAGGTCCATTACTGATGGTTTAGTAATGTAGTAGTCTCTCCAGGTCCATTACTGATGGTTTAGTAATGTAGTAGTCTCTCCAGGTCCATTACTGATGGTTTAGTAATGTAGTAGTCTCTCCAGGTCCATTACCGATGGTTTAGTAATGTAGTAGTCTCTTCAGGTCCATTACTGATGGTTTAGTAATGTAGTAGTCTCTTCAGTTCCATTACTGATGGTTTAGTAATGTAGTAGTCTCTCCAATGTCCATTACTGATGGTGTAGTAATGTAGTAGTCTCTCCAGGTCCATTACTGATGGTTTAGTAATGTAGTAGTCTCTCCAGGTCCATTACTGATGTGTAGTAATGTAGTAGTCTCTTCAGGTCCATTACTGATGGTGTAGTAATGTAGTAGTCTCTCCAGGTCCATTACTGATGGTTTAGTATTGTAGTAGTCTCTCCAGGTCCATTACTGATGGTTTAGTAATGTAGTAGTCTCTCCAGGTCCATTACTGATGGTTTAGTAATGTAGTAGTCTCTCCAGGTCCATTACTGATGGTTGGTAATGTAGTAGTCTCTCCAGGTCCATTACTGATGGTTTAGTAATGTAGTAGTCTCTCCAGGTCCATTACTGATGGTTTAGTAATGTAGTAGTCTCTTCAGGTCCATTACTGATGGTGTAGTAATGTAGTAGTCTCTCCAGGTCCATTACTGATGGTTTAGTAATGTAGTAGTCTCTCCAGGTCCATTACCGATGGTTTAGTAATGTAGTAGTCTCTTCAGGTCCATTATTGATGGTTTACATTTACATTTTAGTCATTTTGCAGACGCTCTTATCCAGAGCGACTTACAGTATTGAATGCATACATTCCATTTCATGCATTTCATTTTTTTTTTGTACTGGCCCCCCGTGGGAATCGAACCCACAACCCTGATGTTGCAAACACCATGCTCTACCAACTGAGCCACAGGGAAGGCGCTTCAGGTCCATTACTGATGGTGTAGTAATGTAGTAGTCTCTTCAGGTCCATCACTGATGGTTTAGTAATGTAGTAGTCTCTTCAGGTCTGGTGTGTGTGGGGGCTGTATTGAGTGTGTGTGTGTACATGTTGTGTGTGTGTACATGCACGTGTGAAACACTATTAACACCACTACGTGCATGAACATGTTTTATCTCCACAGATTGAACACGAGATTAGCTGCCAATGCCTGCACCTGCATGTTGCTATGGCAACAGGGTATCCTCTCTGCGTCACCTGCAACCATGTTTGGTTTGGTTTCCTTTTCCTTTTTTTCTAAAACAGTTAAACCGAGAGAGAAGCAACATACTTCTGTTCCTCTTTTCTCTAGTTGTAGACATAACATAGCGTAGCGTTATTGTCATAGAGAATAGAGAATTGAATAGAGTTTCTGTGTCTTTTATCCACATGAATGTAAACAAATGATCATTATGAAATAGTGATGAAAGAACTGACAATACTAATACAATAAGCAGCAACAGCTATGGAAAAGGCACAGTTCACAGAAGCTATTTAGCTACAGATATTTTCTAGAAAGAGAGAGAGCGAAAGAGAGAGGGAGAGAGAGAGAGAGAGAGAGAGAGAGAGAGAGGAAGGGAAAGAAAGAGAGAGAGTGAGTGAGAGAGAGTGAGAGAGTGAGTGAGAGAGAGGTGGGGCAGGGCATAGAGTCTCCACTGCAGTGAAACAGTACCCCTGAACCCCAACCAGCCAACCAGCTCTATCGATTCAGTGCAGCAGAGGGGGGAGCGGGTGCGGGTTGGCACATCCACGCTTCAGGCTCTGCAGCACTACACAGTTTGAGGAAAACACTCCACTCTCCCTCCCCCTTGCCAGAAAGAAACCTCCATTCCTCCTCACCTCAGCTACCTTTTCAGAGATTCTCTCTTTCTCTCTTTCACCAGGTCCTCATTCAATGTCTCTCAGGTTGTGGTCAACTTAAGTCACTAAAGTAAGTCAAATGAAACCAAATTGTATTTGTCACGAACACAGTTTACAACAGGTATAAAAGGTGCAGTGAAATGCGTACGTGCTAGCTCCCTTAAAAAGAATAGGTAATTAGAAGAATCACTCAGCTTGTGTCCCAAATGGCACCCTATTCTGTAGTGTGCTACTTTTGACCAGAGTTCAATGGGCCCTTTGGGATGCATCCATGGACCTTCTCTTGCCTGTCATTTGGGGTGATGTGCTGTCGGTCAGACCATTCCCTACAGCAGCTCTCCTCTTCCGTTCGTCTTTACATAACAGCCCATTGCATTATACATAGAGTCATCAGATGCACTTGCTCATCCAGGATGACTTATATAACATCCATTTTTTGGGGATTGTGTTTCCCTGTTGCAGTAGTTTGATTAAAGGTTCTTTACCCAAGGGTCCATCTGTTGTGTTTGCATATGAAATGAAACCCTAGTTTTCTACATAATGCATTACTTTAGACATAGGCCCTGGTCAAACGTAGTGCACCACGTAGGGAATAGGGGGCCATTTGGGACACAGTCTCTCATCAGGGAGGAGGGAAGTTGTTGTTGTTGTTGATGCTGTTGTTGATTTGGCCTGAGAATGAGACAGTTTGGGGCGGGCGGGAGAGGCTGATGGCGCTGCAGGAAAGAGCCATATGCAATTTAGAATGCATTATTTATTTATTAAATGTATTTATTATAGGAATATTAGCTGTCTCCCAGTCATCCAAAAATTACAACCATTTTGAACATTTAATTTCGTTATGTAACTCCTGTTTGTTCCAGCATGATTATTGTCTTTAGGTTAAGATTGATGTACATCCGTTTGGATGGATTAGGCTCTGTGAGTCGTAAGAGACTGCATCTTACCGGACTATTTAGAATCAGTGTCATCATCAAAGAAACTCTCAGTCTTGCACCAAACAGTTAGTTACATCTCTGGACTTTTTTGCAACTGAAAATGCTGAATCATTGGTTTCCGTAAGAATCAATCACTGCACAGAGCTGAAGACAGAGGGCTATCCTCTAGTAACGGCCCTATAAGCACAGTCAGCCAATCCGACGTGAAATATGACCTTTCATTAATAATGAATACGAGACGCAGATCACAACCACAAAGCAAACGTTCCTTTACTATAGAGCTCATTCCTATAGTGTGTAGTGTTTTTACAGTTGAGAACATTCCTTTACTATAGAGCTCATTCCTATAGTGTGTAGTGTTTTTACAGTTGAGAGCATTCCTTTACTATAGAGCTCATTCCTATAGTGTGTAGTGTTTTTACAGTTGAGAGCATTCCTTTACTATACAGCTCATTCCTATAGTGTGTAGTGTTTTTACAGTTGAGAACATTCCTTTACTATAGAGCTCATTCCTATAGTGTGTAATGTTTTCCCTCTATACTCCAGTTGAGAATACAGAGAATGCATCTCAAATGGCACCCTATTCCCTATATAGTGTATAACCTTTGACCAAGGCCCATAGTGCATTGATCAAAAGTGGTGCACAATGTAGGGAATAGGGTACCATTTAGGATGCAGGGGAGAAAGCAGATGTAAAGGAGCTTTATAGCTAACGTATTATCCCTGTAGAATTAAATGAATGGGTCAACAGATAAATAATACAACAATTTCTTATGGAGAACTTTTCACCTGGCATATTTATTGTTAAAGCGCATTCATTCAATAATAAGAGGAGAAGCGTTATGACCCCTTGACCTTCTCAGACTGAATCATTTAGGGATGACCTTCAAAGTAATAACGTGTCGGCTTCAATGCATCTTGTCAACTTTGACAAAAAGTGGATCCTACTTGGCTGTTGCTAGTGGATTGATTGGTTATTACTGGTCGTCAATAGGCATGATGTAGTTCGGTAACATTGGAGTGATGACGGCTCAGCTCAGCTCATACATCACAATTCTGCCACCTGTTCATTTCATCTTCTGTTATTCATGAATGAATGTCTCCAATGACGACGTTCACGTTTCCTTTGTCTGTAGAGTGCTACTCTAATCAAGCAGGTCTTTACTTTTTGCAGGCCTATAGTCATCCACACAATGACTTCAGGTCTCTCTCTCTCTCGCTCTCTCTCTCTCACTCTCTCTGAGATATGGAAACAGGGAGAGAAGTGAGTGAGAGAGTGACAAAGGGAGAGAGAGAGAAGTGAGTGAGAGAGTGCAATGTTCTGCTCATGAGGAGGTGTAGTGAATGAGTACAGAACCGGGCCAGGCCAGAGCTGTCCCAGTGGGTAGTGGGAAGTGAGGGAATGCTGAGTAAGCATTGCATTGTGCTCTGAGTGCTCTGAAACACTGCAGTGCTGCGGGGAGCTCCAGACATTGATCTCAGACAGCAGCATAGTATAGCCAAGGCAAGGCCCAGACAGGACTGTTCATCAGAGAGAGAACACACCCAGACAGGACTGTTCATCAGAGAGAGAACACACCCAGACAGGACGGTTCATCAGAGAGAGAACACACCCAGACAGGACTGTTCATCAGAGAGAGAGAGAACACACCCAGACAGGACTGTTCATCAGAGAGAGAGAGAGCACACACCCAGATAGGACTGTTCATCAGAGAGAGAGAGAACACACCCAGACAGGACTGTTCATCAGAGAGAGAGAGAACACACCCAGACAGGACTGTTCATCAGAGAGAGAGAGAGCACACACCCAGATAGGACTGTTCATCAGAGAGAGAGAGAACACACCCAGACAGGACTGTTCATCAGAGAGAGAGAGAACACACACCCAGACAGGACTGTTCATCAGAGAGAGAGAACACTCCCAGACAGGACTGTTCATCAGAGAGAGAGAGAGAACACACCCAGACAGGACTGTTCATCAGAGAGAGAGAACACACCCAGACAGGACGGTTCATCAGAGAGAGAACACACCCAGACAGGACTGTTCATCAGAGAGAGAGAGAGCACACACCCAGACAGGACTGTTCATCAGAGAGAGAGAACACACCCAGACAGGACGGTTCATCAGAGAGAGAACACACCCAGACAGGACTGTTCATCAGAGAGAGAGAGAGAACACACCCAGACAGGACTGTTCATCAGAGAGCGAGCACACACCCAGACAGGACTGTTCATCAGAGACAGAGAACACACCCAGACAGGACTGTTCATCAGAGAGAGAGAACACACCCAGACAGGACTGTTCATCAGAGAGAGAACACACCCAGACAGGACGGTTCATCAGAGAGAGAACACACCCAGACAGGACTGTTCATCAGAGAGAGAGAGAGCACACACCCAGACAGGACTGTTCATCAGAGAGAGAGAGAGCACACACCCAGATAGGACTGTTCATCAGAGAGAGAGAACACACCCAGACAGGACTGTTCATCAGAGAGAGAGAGCACACACCCAGACAGGACTGTTCATCAGAAATAGAGAGAGCACACACCCAAACAGGACTGTTCATCAGAGAGAGAGCACACACTCAGACAGGACTGTTCATCAGAGAAAGAGCACACACCCAGACAGGACTGTTCATCAGAGAGAGAGCACCCTAACACACTCACTGCGTCATAGCTTTCTGACCGACAATTATAGCCTCCGGCCTTGTTTACTCCTACTAACCTGCATAGCATTGATTGTGGTAGAACAGCCCTCCTCTCTCCACCCTCCTCCTTGCCCTCCATCTCCTCCTCCCCCAGCTCCCTCCCTCTCACTTACTCACCCTGACCTGCTCTCACTCCCCTTCTCTCCATCTCATCCTCCCCCAGCTCCCTACCTCTCACTGACTCACCCTGCCCTGCTCTCACTCCCATTCTCTCCATCTACTCCTCCCCCAGCTCCCTCCCCCTCACTGACTCACCCTGCCCTGCTCTCACTCCCCTTCTCTCCATCTCCTCCTCCCCCAGCTCCCTCCATCTCACTGACTCACCCTGCCCTGCTCTCACTCCCATTCTCTCCATCTTCTCCTCCCCCAGCTCCCTCCCCCTCACTGACTCACCCTGCCCTGCTCTCACTCCCCTTCTCTCCATCTTCTCCTCCCCCAGCTCCCTACCTCTCACTGACTCACCCTGCCCTGCTCTCACTCCCATTCTCTCCATCTACTCCTCCCCCAGCTCCCTCCCCCTCACTGACTCACCCTGCCCTGCTCTCACTCCCCTTCTCTCCATCTCCTCCTCCCCCAGCTCCCTCCCCCTCACTGACTCACCCTGCCCTGCTCTCACTCCCCTTCTCTCCATCTCTCCATCCCATTACACACATGAATGTCACTCCCGGGCTTTCTCTCTCTCTCTCTCTCTCTCTCTCTCCCTCTATTGTGTTAATTCAGTCATCTTTTCTTTCTTGCTCTCTGCTTCTCTGTCATCTCTCTCTCTCTGCCGTCTCTCTGTCTGTCGTCTCTCTCTCTTTCTCTGTCGCCTCTCCCTCTCTCTGTCGTCTCTCTCTCTCTCTCTGCCGTCTCTCTTTCTCTCTGTTGTCTCCGTTGCTCTCTGTAGTCTCTCTCTCTGTCGTCTCTCACTCTGTCCTCTCGCTCTCTGTCGTCTCTCTCTCTCTCTCTCTGTCATCTGTCGTCTCAATCTCTTTGTCATCTCTCTCTCTCTGTTGTATCGCTCTCTGTCAGGCTTAAGCTACATCCCTGTCTCACCCCAAGCCCTGTGGAAAGAAATGGGTGTGTTTATTGACAATGTTAACCGCACACTTGTTGTTTGTGTACATGAATTTTATAACGTATTATGTTTTCCCCCAACACCACTTTCCATCAATTTTTATAGTAGACCCTCATGCCAAATTGAGTCTAAAGCTTTTTTGAAACCAACAAAGCATGAGAAGACTTAGCTTTTGTTTTGGTTTGTTTGTCAATTAGGGTGCGCAGGGTGAATACGTGGTCTGTCGAACGGTAATTTGGTAAAAAGCCAATTTGATATTTGCTCAGTACATATTTTTTTGCTGAGGAAATGTATGAGTCTGCTGTTAATGATAATGCAGAGGATTTTCCTAAGGTTGCTTTTGACGCATATCCCCCACTCCCAGTAGTTATTAGGATCAAATTTGTCTCCACTTCTGTGGATTGGGGTGATCAGTCCTTGGTAACAAATATTGGGAAAGATGCTAGAGCTGCGGATGATGTTAAAGAGTTTAAGTATAACCAGTTGGAATTTGTGGTCTATATATTTTATAATATCATTTCGGAAACCATCAACACCACAGGCCTTTTTGAGTTGGAGGGTTTGTATTTTGTCCTGTAGTTAATTCAATGTAATTGGAGAATCCAGTGGGTTCTGGTAGTCTTTAATAGCTGATTCTAAGAGTTGTATTTGATCATGTATATGTTTTTGCTGTTTGTTCTTTGTTATAGAGCCAAAAAGTTTGGAGAAGTTGTTTATCTATACATCTCCATTTTGGATAGATAACTCTTCGTGTTGTTGTTTGTTTAGAGTTTTCCAATTTTCCCAGAAGTGGTTAGATTTGATGGATTCTTCAATTACATTGAGCTGATTTCTGACGTGCTGTTCCTTCTTTTTCCATAGTGTATTTCTGTCTTGTTTTAGTGATTCACCATAGTGAAGGTGTAGACTCAGGTTTTCTGGGTCTCTATGTTTTTGGTTGGATACGTTTCTCAATTTCTTTCTAGGGTTTTTGCATTCTTCATCAAACCAGTTGTCGTTGTTGTTCATTTTCTTAGGTTGTCTGCATGAAAGTTTTAGATTTGATAGGGAAGCTGAGAGGTCAAATATACTGTTTAGGTTTTCTACTGCCAAGTTTACACCTTCACTATTACAGTGAAACCTTGTGTCCAGGAAATTCTCTAGAAGGGATTGAAATTTTGTTGCCTAATTGTTTTTGGTAGATTTCCACACTATTTTCCTTCCATCTATAGTATTTCTTAATATTATTAAGCTCCTTTGACTTTTATGCCTCATGACTGAGCATAGCTCTGTTCAAGTAGTGTGATTTTATTGTGATTTGATAGGGGTGTCAATGGACTGACTGTGAACGCTCTAAGAGACTCTGGGTTGAGGTCAGTGATAAAGTAGTCTACAGTACTACTGCCAAGAGATGAGCTATAGGTGTACCTACCATAGGAGTCCCCTCAAAGCCTACCATTGACTCTTTACATACCCAGCGTCCGATAGAGCTGCAGGAGTTGTGGCCCGTTTTTGTTGGTTATGTTGTCGTAGTTGTGTCTAGGGGGGCATATGGTGGAGGGAATGCTGTCACCTCCAGGTAGGTGTTTATCCCCCTGTGTGCTGAGGGTGTCGGGTTCTTGTCCAGTTCTGGCATTTAGGTCGCCACAGACTAGTACATGTCCCTGAGGCTGGAAATGGTTGATCTCCCCCTCTAGGATGGAGAAGCTGTCATCGTTAAAGTAGGGGATTCTAGTGGGGGGATATAGGTAGCACACAGGAGGACATTTTTCTCTGTTGAGATCATTTCCTTATTACATTCCAGGCAGATGTAATATTTTCCTGTTTTGACTAATTTAATAGAGTCGGTTAGTTCTGCTCTATACCAAATAATCATTCCCCCTGAGTCTCTTCCCTGTTTCACACCTGGTAGTTCGGTGGATGGGACTACCAGCCCTCTGTAACCTAGAGGACAACCAGTGGGTCTCCTTTATACCATGTTTCTTGTAGGATGACAATGTCTGCATTTTCAATTTCTTTGATGAAGTCTGGGTTCCTGCTCTTTAGGCCAAAGGCAGACCTCAGACCTTGTATATTCCAGGATGAGATAGTAAAAGCTTGGTGTTCCGTAGTGTCTAGTGTTGTTTTTGTGAGTTCGCGCTCTGCCGTCTCTCTCTCTGTCGTCTCTCGTCTCTAACTCTAACGTCTCTCTCTATCGTCTCTCTCTCTCTCTGTCATCTCTCTGTCGTCTCTGTCGTCTCTCGTCTCTAACTCTATCGTCTCTCTCTCTCTGTCGTCTCTCTGTCGTCTCTGTCGTCTCTCGTCTCTAACTCTATCGTCTCTCTCTCTCTGTCGTCTCTCTGTCGTCTCTGTCGTCTCTCGTCTCTAACTCTATCGTCTCTCTCTCTCTGTTGTCTCTCTGTCGTCTCTCGCTCTCTGTTGTCTCTCTGTTGTCTCTGTCGTCTCTCTCTGTCGTCTCTCGCTCTCTGTCGTCTCTCTCTCTATGTCGTCTCTCGCTCTGTCGGCTCTCTCTCTGTTCTCTCTCTCTGTCGTCTCTCTCGCCTCTCTCTCTTTCTGTCATC
>NC_138296.1:80842500-80992500 GCF_965601325.2 Salmo salar | reverse complement strand
GCATAGAGAGAGAGAGAGAGAGAGAGAGTGTGAGAGAGAGATAGATCGATAGATAGATGGAGAGGCATAGAGACAGATAGCTAGAGAGTCATAGAGAGAGAGAGAGAGAGATCGATATATAGATAGATAGATTTAAGAGCTCATACAATTTATGTTCTTGTTATTTATTGTTAGATTGAAATCTGGCAAAATATACAATTGTAAAGCAAGCTATGATGGCCATGGTGGTATTTATATAAGCAAGGTAAATATACACGGCTGCCATTTTGCTTCATTCTGGGCTGTAAAACAAGAGCTCCCTAGAAGTTTCTATTCACCGCATCATAAACAACCTTTTTTTTCTCCAGTAAAGTTAGCCAAACAGTGTCCTCTGCTGGTTCAGAGGAAGAACTGTGTATTTCATTGGAAACCATTACCTCTCAAACAGCCTGACTGTCCCAGTCAATTACAGGCACATGGATGACTAACAAAGGATGAAACAGGCATTTTACAGAACCAGTCAGGCAGTGACATCAACCATGTGGGATGCCATTCACAGGCTTATGGAGATGTGTGTGTCTTAACAAGGTTTGTGTGTGTGTGTGTGTGTGTGTGTGCAGTGCTTGTGGGTACCTGCAGAGTGAGACCTGCTGCCCAGCATGTCTGACAGATGGTGATGGAGAGACGAAGAGGAGGGGAGAGAGGAGATATTGACACATGTCAACCACCAGCCTGCAGCCCAGATCTACATCCTCCTCAGCATATTTCACATCATTGGGCTCTACCTCTAGCTCAGATCAGTAGAACTCTAAAGCTGTCTGGAGGAGAGGAAGCTGTCTGGAGGAGAGGAAGCTGTCTGGAAGAAAGTAAGCTGTCTGGAGGAGAGGAAGCTGTCTGGAGGAGAGGAAGCTGTCTGGAAGAGAGGAAGCTGTCTGGAGGAGAGGAAGCTGTTTGGAGGAGAGGAAGCTGTCTGGAGGAGCTTGTCTGGAGGAAAGGAAGCTGTCTGGAGGAGAGGAAGCTGTCTGGAAGAAAGGAAGCTGTCTGGAGGAGAGGAAGCTGTCTGGAGGAGAGGAAGCTGTCTGGAAGAGTGGAAGCTGTCTGGAAGAGTGGAAGCTCTCTGGAAGAGAGGAGGCTGTCTGGAAGAGAGGGAGCTACAGGTCTGGAAGGGAGAGAGCTACAGGTCTGGAAGAGAGGAATCTGTCTGGAAGAGTAGAAGCTGTCTGGAAAAATGGAAGCTGTCTGAGGGAGAGAGAGGTGTCTGGAGGAGAGGAAGCTGTCTGGAAGAGAGGAAGCTGTCTGGAAGAGAGGAAGCTGTCTGGAAGAAGCTGTCTGGAGGAGAGGAAGCTGTCCGGAAGAGTGAAATCTGTCTGGAAGAGAGGAAGCTGTCTGGAAGAAAGGAAGCTGTCTGGTGGAGAGGAAGCTGTCTGGAAGAGTGGAAGCTGTCTGGAAAAGTGGAAGCTGTCTGAAGGAGTGGAAACTGTCTGGAGGAGAGGAAGCTGTCTGGAAAGTGGAAGCTGTCTGGAAGAGTGGAAGCTGTCTGGAAGAGAGGAAGCTGTCTGGAGGAGTGGAAGCTGTCTGGAAGAGTGGAAGCTATCTGGAAAAGTGGAAGCTGTCTGAAGGAGTGGAAACTGTCTGGTTGAGAGGAAGCTGTCTGGAAAGTGGAAGCTGTCTGGAAGAGAGGAAGCTCTCTGGAAGAGTGGAAGCTGTCTGGAGGAGAGGAAGCTGTCTGGAAAAGTGGAAGCTGTCTGGTGGAGAGGAAGCTGTCTGGAAGAGTGGAAGCTGTCTGGTGGATAGGAAGCTGTCTGGAAGAGTGGAAGCTGTCTGGAAAAGTGGAAGCTGTCTGAAGGAGTGGAAACTGTCTGGAAGAGAGGACGCTGTCTGGAAGAGTGGAAGCTGTCTGGAAGAGTGGAAGCTGTCTGGAAGAGAGGAAGCTGTCTGGAAGAGAGGCAGCTGTCTGGAAGAGTGAAAGCTGTCTGGAAGAGTGGAAGCTACATGTCTGGAAGAGCGATAGCTACATGTTTGTAAGAGTGGAAGCTACATGTCTGGAAGGGTGGAAGCTGTCTGGAAGAGTGGAAGCTACTTGTCTAGAAGAGTGGAAACTGTCTGGAAGAGTGGAAGTTGTCTGGAGGAGAGGAAGCTGTCTGGAAGAGTGGAAGCTGGCTGGAGGAGAGGAAGCTGTCTGGCAGAGTAGAAGCTGTCTGGAGGAGAGGAAGCTGAGTGGAAGCTGTCTGGAAGAGAGGAAGCTGTCTGAAGGAGAGGAAGCTGTATGGAAGAGTGGAAGCTGTCTGGAGGACAGGAAGCTGTCTGGAAGAGTGGAGGCTGTCTGGAAGAGTGGAGGCTGTCTGGAGGAGGGGAAGCTGTCTGGAAGAGTGGAAGCTGTCTGGTGAAGAGGAAGCTGAGTGGAAGCTGTCTTGAAGAGTGGAAGCTGTCTGGAGGAGAGGAAGCTGTATGGAAGAGGAGGAAACTAGGCACCGCTCATCACCTGGCCAATAACATCCCTACGGTGAAGTATGTTGGTGGCAGCATCATGCTGTGGGGATGTTTTCCAGCAGGAGGGACTGGGAGACTAGTCAGAATCGAGGGAAAGATGAACAGAGCAAAGTACAGAGAGATCCTTGATGAAAACCTTCTCCAGAGCGCTCAGGACCTCGGACTGGGGCGAAGGTTCACCTTCCAACAGGACAACAACCTTAAGCACACAGGCAAGATCCAGTGGCCCAGGCAGAACCCGGACTTGAACTTTATCGAAGATCTCTGGAGAGACCTGAAAATAGCTGTGCAGCGACAGTCCCCATCCAACCTGACAGAGCTTGAGAGGATCTGCAGAGAAGAATGGGAGAAACTCCCCAAATGCAGGTGTGCCAAGTTTGTAGTGTCATACCCAAGAAGACTCGAGGCTGTTATCGCTGCCGAAGGTGCTTCAACAAAGTACTGAGTAAAGGGTCTGAATACTTTTCATTTTTAATACATTTGCATGGGGTATTGTGTGTAGATTTATGAGAGAAAAAAAACAATTTAATCCATATCAGAATAAGGGTTTAATGTAACAAAATGTGGAAAAAGTCAAGGGGTCTGAATACCTTCGGAATGCATTGTATAAGCGGTTCTTCATGTCCACCTGGATCCCCTGACTGAAGGCCAGGCTCAGAGACTCCGGGTCCCCCGTCTTCACACAGTAGTTGATGTTGATTTAGACCCCCTCTAGCTCGTCTATATACCAGGCCGAGTTGTCTTCGATGGGGTGGCCTGGCGGGTGGTCGCTGTCGAACCACGTGACGTCAATGCAGTGCTGGTACGTCTGGATCATGAAGTGAGGCGGCTCGCCCTCGTCCCCCTGGTAAATAAGCTCAGGTGGGACGGTGCAGATAAGGCAGGGTGAATTTAGCCTTTCTCTTGCCCTTTTTACCTTTCTTCTTCTTGGGGGCATAGGTGGCGATGGTAAATGGTTTATGGAGGTATTTGAGGCCATTGAAGAAGTAATTGACGTTGACTAGTCTTCCTCTCCTCTTGTCGTAGGTCACTACCACCGTATGGAGCTGGTCTGGTTCCACTGGGCCCTGGAGCTTCTGCAGCACGGACATAAACATCTTCTTGGAGACCGTCTCCGTGCATTTGGCTTCTGATTCATCAAAAAAGGCGTTCCGAAGGGCAGTCTCATACTCGTGGGCCAATAGTGGAGAGTCAGAGCTCAGGGAGTGTTTGGATTGGATACACTGGGTTTGGAGTATTTCCCGTGTATCCTCTTTGCTTTGTTGAGTTCCTTCACCACTGAATTGTAGCCATTGTCTTTGGCAATCTGACGGGGTAGAAGGCCCTCCTGGTTCTTCAGTTTGGGGTTACAACCTAGAGTTACAGACAATAAAGAATGAAACCCTTTAGTTAAATCATAAAAAGCCCACTGAAAACATTCCAAATCCTGGGAATTAAATGCATAAGAAATAGTGGCATATCACTGAAGACTGATTAAAATGTTTATAACAGATGTATTCACTGAGTATAATGTAAATGTGTTTGTTGAAGGACCGTTTCACTCAGTGTTAATTAGTTATTAGTGAAGGTCTATACCGCTCTGTGCTAAGAATCCGCAGCAGTCAGGCAGCGTAGTGAAGAGGTGTCCCCCCCTCTGATGTCATCACTCCCATGTCATCTGAGTTTGCAGGCAGCAACTGGATCACCTTCAGGACAATTATAGTAACAGATGACGGTTGTATTCAAAACAATAGTTGACATATCGGGATGGTTTCCCTGACCAGAAATAAGCCTTGTCCTGCTCAATGGAAAGTCTCTATTTAAAGGGCTTTTCAGTCCAGGACTAGTCTTAATCTGGGTCCAGGAAACCGGCCCAATGGTTTCCTACAGTGGTTTCCTACAGTATATGTGGCCATGTGGGAATCAAACCCACAACTAAACATGGTTAACCTTTACTGATGTTCAAATGCATTATTTAAGCAATAAGGCCTGAGGAGGTGTGGTACATGTCCAATGTACCATGGCTAAGGGCTGTTCTTATGCACGATGTTACGAGGAGTGCCTGGACACAGCCCTTATATGTGGTATATTGGCCATATACCACAAACCCTCAAGGTGCCTTATTACTATTAGAAACTGGTTACCAACATAATTAGAACAGTAAGAAGTAATGTTTTGCCATACCCGTGGTATACCACAGCTTTCAGCCAATCAGCATTCAGGACTCAAACCACCCTGTTTATAATACTGTATAACCCACCTCAAAGAATCCCCCATGGCAGTGAAGTGTGTTCGCCCCCCTCAGTAGGATGCCTCTGATCAGCTCCACAGCCCTGGCTGCCTCCATCAACGCAGCGCGGCCTGTCAGTGCGGCTTGTCATGTGATGAATGACATTAACAAGATAGAATTCACACAGCAAAGTCCAAGTTACTTTATTCTATTCAACACAGGTATCTAGATTACTCAGAGAGTCAACAATTCAGGTACATTCAGGTAATTTACATTCCCAAATTTCAACAGTTCAATTTTAGGAATATAACCCTCGTTGAATCCAAAATGGCATACTTGTAACACTCCACCAAACTAAAGTAGTGCACTACATAGGGAATAGGGTGTCCTTTCAGATTTGACCTTTGATCTCCCAGAACCCCTCATGTCATGATTAGCTGCGTCAGGCTCGGCTCCCTGCCCCAGGACGCAGAGGCACATGGCGGAGCAGTCAGTGGCGTGCTGGCCGGCCAGCAGGAACACGGGTGTCCCGGCAAGCGAGACGTTGTTGACATCGGCCATGCTGTGTAGGCCACCTGCAGGCAGCGCATGGGGGGAAGATGCAGCAGAGGAGCACACCTGGGAAAAGAGCCAAGAGACACCGAGTCGGTGAGCCGATCAAATCGGATTACCCAGCAGGCCAGCAGGCTTTACAGACCAAGGAGAGGATCCCTTCTGATCTGTAATTAGATGTCCACAATCTTCCCCTCAAAAGAGCCCAGAGTCATTGACTGTAACTGAAGACTGGACCGCACTGCAATTGAGGCTATTATCATAATTGGGTTTTAAGGAGTTTTGTATGAGTGTTGTTGCGTTGGTTCCTTTGGAGTGGGTGAGTTGATTTGAGTCGCCTGAAACACTGATCTCATCATCATGTAAACAGAGAGAGCGTGCATTTTTATGAGTCAAACAGGCACGGCATTCAACAGCTCTTGGTATAAGAGCTACATACAGTAATATAGTAAGTAAACAAACCCTGTGGTTGATACATTTGTGGTTTAAAGGCCCATTTCTATCTACAGGTGGAAAATAAAGTCCTTCTATTCAGTGGCTGAATATTCTACTCTATTCTATTCAATTCTATTCTATTCTATGCCATTCCGTTCTATTTTATTCGGTGGCCCGAATTATATCTCTAGCACACACAGCAGCATCACCTACTCTGTGGCCTGACTGTATCCTCTCCCATTTCCCCTCAGCATCCATCAGGTTCATGTCAACGTAGTTCTTAGCCAGCAAGACAACCATGCCGTCGTGTCCCAACTCAGCAGCTAACATGACCGGGGTGCAGGAAGCTTACCATGTTTTGTTGTTGGCCACAGCGGCCAGGTGGAGTGCCCTCACGTGGCTCTGTCAGGTTGATGACGTCCTTTACGCCCATGTCCACCATCTTCTCTATCTGGTGCTAGTCTCCCTCACTGACATTCTGGAGGAGAGGGTAGATCTGCAGCCGCTAGGGTATTGAAGTCTTCATTATTGGTCAGTGGGCTAGGCCAGTAGGGAGCTCTCCTTCTAAACCTGAGAAAAATACTGTCAAAAGTTTAAAATACTTTCAAGCATTTTTACAATGGAACAATGGAATACTGACAAATTTCAAGCTAAAGCAAATAATACACTACGTTCAAGTAAATGTATCTGTCCCAGATGTGTCTTCTTGAGATGAAAATACATTATACTATGAATTCACTCAACTCTTGTAGCCTACCTTGTGACCATTATTCCTCGCTATTGTAAGCTGATTGTTATTTTTATATACCTTATATCATATCAAACACAAGTTTCGTTTAGATTATTAAAAAAATAATCACTTTTTTTTTTAACATGAAATGCACTATGCATTATGTGTCATGGTTCCTTCTGGCACCAGAGGGCAGCAGAGACCGCCCTAGAGACTCAGGTGTGTCTTATTATTTCATGATCGTCACTAGAGACTCTGGGTTCAAAATATGTTCAAAATAAATGGTATGCCAGCAGCATACCACCCTACATCCCACTGCTGGCTTGACGCTGGAGCTAAACAGGGTTGGTCCTGGTTGGTCCCCGGATGGGAGACCAGGTGCTGCTGGCAGTGGTGTTGGAGAGCCATTAGGAGGCACTCTTTCCTCTGGTCTAAAATAAGATTCCAATGCAGTGATTGGGGACATGCCCTGTGTAGGGTGCTGTCTTTCGGATGGGATGTTAAATGGGTGTTCTGACTCTCTGTAGTTAAGGGTTATAACACCCTTATTGTAAAGGTGTTAACCCTGGTGTCCTGGCCACATTCCCAATCTGGCCCTCATACCATCATCGCCACCTAATCATCCCTAGCTTCTAATTGGCTCATTCATCCCTCCTCACTAAGTATTCCCTAGGTCAATGCTGTAAATGACAATGAGTTCTCAGTCAACTTCCTTGGTAAAATAAGGTTTAAAAGAAAGTATTTAGACATGTTGTCTTTTTCTTAAATGTAGTTTTGTAATTGACTAAAACAAGCAGACAACAAGAAAATTGTGTTTGAAAAAGGTCTAGTTTTTGCTGTGAGCCAATGGGGTAACCTAGGTAACCACAGTTTGCCACAATGTTCTATATAATTGTATTTGAAAAAGGTCAAGATTTTGCTATGAGCCAATGGGGTAACCTACCGTTGGTAACCACAGGTGGCCGAGACGTTCTATCTAATACCTACTGGGAGTATGGGCCTCAACCTCGAGGAATAACTTCAAGCATCTTTAGTGCTGGCAGGCAACGCACATTCAATCTCATTCAATGGCTATGTTCTTAAGTGGGTAGAACTAAGGTTTCACTTCACTGACGCTGCAAATATCAGTTTATATGGTCTATGTTAGTGACTTTGTCACTCCCCTGTCACTCAACCACAATCTTTAAAAAGGTAAAAGCAATAGGCCACTATGTGCCTGGGAAGGATTTAGATTAGACTGCATGAATAAACGAGGATGAATATTGCTCCCTCCTTCAAAATTCAATGATAGTCTCTAAATCTTCAGACTGGTTCTCAGAACAGTCAATTAGAGCTATCATACATTTATGGACCCAAGATGTTACTAGTGCAACACAACACTTTACTGTAAAGACAACTAAGTTCATGGTCAAGTGTGAGTCATTGTGGCCTGGACAGAAGCTTTGACAGCCTATTGTAGCCTACTGGTAAAATATCAAATATACAGGCAAAAACTTGAATTATTTTTAGACCACAGATTGAGTTTTCACACAAAAGTGGGTGGAAGGAGGTGTGTCCCATATAAAGACGTAGTAGTATTGTGAATAATATAGTTATGGTCTAGATTAATCATTGTCAGACTCTTCCTCTTTATGCAGATTCCTATGTGACCTCTGAGTTATTTCAAGATTGAGATGAATAGTAATATTTATTTTTTATCTGTATCGGTTGTGGCATCATTCATTGGAACAGAATGAGAAAGGGAAGTGGAGAATACACAGGATATTGTCACATAGTTGACTGATGCAAGGCCAGACCAGCTGTTGTCTCTGAGCAACTCTCTCACTATGTCTCTTAGAAAAATCTTCTTGACCCTAACCAATCAGGCTTCAAGACAGGTCACTCAACCGAGACTGCTGTTCTCTGTGTCAAGGAGGCTCTCCACACTGCCACTCTCTCTCCTCTGTTCTCATCCTCCTAGACCTATAATCTGCTTTCGACACTGTGAACCATCAGATCCTCCTCTACACCCTATCAGGGTTGGGCGTCTCAGGCTCCACACACTCTTGGATTGCATCCTTCCCGGCAGGCCGCTCCTACCAGGTGACGTGGAGAGGATCTGTGTCTGTACCACATACTCTCACTACTGGTGTCCCCCAGGGCTCCGTCCTAGGCCCTGTTCTCTTCTCCCTATACATCAAGTCCCTCGGCTCCGTCATATCCTCACAAGGTCTTTCCTATCATTGCTATGCGGATGACACTCAACTACTTTTCTTCATCCCCCTGTATGACACCAAGGTGGTGACACGCATCTCTGCGTGCCTGGCAGATATCTCAGCTTGGATGTTGGCCCACATCTCAAGTTCAACCTCGACAAGATGGCTGCTCTTCCTCCCAGGGAAAGCCTGCCCGCTCCATGGCCTGACTGCTCTGTCTGGACTTCTGAACTCGCTGTTGGCTGGGCTCCCCGCTTGTGCCATCAAACCCATGCAATTTATCCAGAATGCTGCAGTCCACCTGGTGTTCAACCTTCCCAAATTCTCCCATGCCACCACACTCCTCTGAACACTCTACTGGCTTCCAGTCTAAACTTGCATCCAGTACAAGACCGTGGTACTTGCCTACGGAGCAGCAAGGGGAACTGCCCCTCCCTACCTTAAGGTTCTGCTACAGTACACCCCAACCTCAGTTCTGGCTTCAACTTTGACTCATCTGTCCTGGGCTTCCAAAGCCAATTCTTGGGCCACCCAAGAGGAACGCTGAAGTTACAGAGGCAAGAGAGGGAGGATCCTGGTGAGATTAAGGCAAAGGGAAAACTGGCCAACTCTTCCCTCCGTTATCACTTGATAATAAGATGGATGACCTTCGATTGTGGATTTGCTACCAACAGGACTCTCGAAACGGCAATATGCTCTGCTTTCTGAAACATTGCTCTTGGACAAGATACCCCTCATGGCTATCCAACTCTATGGATTCTCCAATCACCGTGCCAACAGGACAGTGGATTCAGGGAAATTGAGGGGGGGAGGGGTTTGCCTCTTCATCAATAACAACTGGTGTGCTGATCCGAGTGCGATGGAAGTGTCGACCCATTGTTCACCCATCTTTGAATACCTGATGGTCAAATGCTGACCCTTTTTACCTCCAGAGGGAGCTTTCAGCTACCATTGTCACTGTTGTATACATTCCACCTCAGGACAAGTAAAATACCAACATGGCACTTAACAAACTGTACAAGGCTGCTTTTCTGGTTGCTGCCGATTTTAATTCCACGTCATTATGACACGTGAAGCTTAACTTCCATCAACATGTCTCCCTCACCACTAGGGGCGATAAAGTCCTAGACCATTGTTATTCTACCCACAAGCAAGCATACAAGGCCCTCCCTCGTCCACCAATCGTCAAATCAAATCATGATAGGACTGCTTTGCTTGCACTGATTGGAATATGTTTTGGGACTCCACCAATAACATCGATGAGCTAACCACCTCAGTCACCGGCTTCATTAGGAAAGTCATCGGCGATGTTGTCCCCACAGTTAAGGTTTGCTGCTTCCCCAATCAAAAGCCCTGGATTAACACTGAGGTTGGCGCTAAACACATTTTTTACAGTTCCCGGACGACACTGGGCCAGGATAGGGCTACCGCATACAGGGCCATCGCAGACAACCTTGAGACTACGGCTGTGGACAGGAACAAGTACAAGAAGTCCCGCTTTGACCTTCGCAGAGTCATCAAATTAGCAAATGGACAATATAGGAATAAGGTGGAATCATATTACATAGTCTCTGACATGTGGCCGGCGTGAGTAAAGTCTTTAATCAGGTCAATAACTGCAAGGCCGCAGGGCCGCAGGGCACGTTCTCAGAGCATATGCAGAACAGCTGGCAGGTATATTCACTGTAATTTCCAACTTCTCCTTGTCCCAGTCGGTACTCCACACGTTTTAACATGATCACCATCATTCCTGTTCACAAGAACTCTAAGGCTTCATGCCACAATGACTACCGCCCTGTAGAACTCACATCTGTAATCATGAAGTGCTTTGAGAGGCTGGTTATGGCACACATCAACACCATTATCCTAGACCCACTCCAATTTGCATACCGCCCCAACAGATCCATAGACGATGCAATCTCAATTGCACTCCACACTGCCCTCACCCACCTAGGTGTAATACCTATGTGAGAATGCTGTTCATTGACTACAGCTCAGCGTTCAACACCATTGTCCCCTCCAAGCTCGTCACCAAGCTTAGGAACCTCAGCCTGAACACCTCCCTCTGCAACTGGATCCTGGACTTCCTGACAGGCCGACCCCAGATGGTAAGAATTGGCAACATCACCTCTGCCATGAAGAACCTCAACACGGGGGCAACACATGGGTGTGTGCAAGCTCCCTGCCATCCATGACCTCCACTGTTTATCAGGTGGTGTGAAAGGAAGCCCCAGAAAATCGTTAAAGACTCCAACCACCCAAGCCACTGTTTTCGCTACTTCTGCATGGCAAGCGGTACCGGTGCATCAAGTCTGACACCAACAGGCTCCTGAACAGCTTCTATCCCCGTGCCATAAGACTGCTAAATATCTAACAAAATAGCTACACAGATTATCTAAATTGACCTTTGTATTTTATTCTCATTCTCTATGCACACTCACAGAGCCCTAAACACTACGCACACGGACACTCCAACACACACACTGACACTCTCTCATTTGCTCACACTCATATACAATTATCATATATGCTGCTGCTACTCTGTTTATCACATATCCTGATGCCTAGTCACCTTACCCCTATACATATCTACCTGTATCACTCCAGTATCCCTGCACATTGTAAATATGCTACTGGAACTGACACTGTATATAGTATGCTTACTTACTTTATCATGTTCTTATTATTTTATTTTTATTCTTATTTGTATATCTCGTGTTTTTTTTCTACCTTGTTATGTTTAGTATTACATTGTTATTTATTACTGCATTGTTTGGGTTAGATCTGGCAAGAAACGCATTTCACTGTACTTGTGCATGTGACATTAAAACTTGAAATTTGCTCCTTTCTGCCACCTCTGGATGAACCCACTTACTGTTAGTCTGCTAAATGACAAAAATGTAAAGGTAATGTAAATGTTGGAAGAACTACACTTTTTAGTATAGCTTAACTAAGAAAGTTTATTTCAAGGGAACCTTCAAGTTCTTACATCTCCACTTCATAGCCCCTCAAATTAAAATCTGGACCTTGAAGCCAGTTCCATTCTTATTTGTTTAATTTAGACCTAGGACACCAGGTGGGTGCAATTAGTCATCAGAAAACCAACAGTACTCCAGACCTGCAGGGTAGGATTTGAATACCACTTCTTTGTAGCCTCAATCCGGAACAGTTTATGATGCAGGGTCATGTTCTGATGGTTGCATACTCTGTCTGTTGGTCTTTCTCCACCATCCTCCTACTAGTGGGAAGGTTGACCTCAGCATAGGTAATGTCTGCTCTCTGGTCCTACACGCACATGCGCGCGCACACACACACACACACACACACACACACACACACACACACACACACACACACACACACACACACACACACACACACACACACACACACACACACACACCACACACACAGTCACACTATATTCACAGTAACAATCAAAGTGAATTCTTTTGTTGACAACCCATTTACTTACGTCCCTGTTGTTTGCTTGCACCATATTTCCTGGGTTGATTGGCATCTGATTTCCTGAAACAGAATCTGAGAACAATCGATCACAAATCATTCATAAAATACACATTTAGCAAGAAAAATAATGTTTTCTTTTCTATACAACATTATAAATATCTACTGTATGAAGGAAATGAGTTCAGTTCAGATAGAACAGAACCTGACTTCAGGTGGGTAAATAAGAGAGTTATAGTTGACTTACACGCCCTCCTTCTGAAGGTAAGAACCAGAGCTGCGGCCACACACACAGCCACACACACCACCACCCCCATTGACAGCCCGATCAGCACCGACTGTTTAAGACCTGATGGAGGAAGACAGAGAGCACACCTGTGTCACTTGAGATCCGTCTGGCTCACAACAAGGAGGTTAGTGAAAGATGGACTGGCACACAATAGTCCATAGATGAAACACAATGAGGTACAGTACTAAAAGCATTGCCTTGGTAAACAGGGTTTGAATTTGACTTAGTACACTGTAAACATTTACATTTTAGTCATTTAGCAGACACTCTTATCCAGAGCGACTTACAGTAGTGAATGCATACATTTCATTTCATACATTATTTTTATTTTTTTTCTGTGCTGGCCACCCATGGGAATCGAACCCACAACCCTGGCGTTGCAAACACCATGCTCTACCAACTGAGCTACAGGGAAGGCATAAACCCCAAGGCATTTTTAACTGAAATACTTCTAGTAAGTTGTACTAAAAGTTATTAATACTTAAAATATTTATGTGGTACTGACTCAGAACTAAATGAGAAGTCACACCAACTACATTTTTGAAAGATATGATAATAAATTAACTATTTTCCCAGCATGCTGTACTGCAGGTAGAGTTTTCTGAATAGTTTTAATATCTGTGTTTTTGCATGTACATTGACTGATTCATTGATTCAAAAGTTATGCTACATAAAGATAAATAACATTTTTCTAAACTAATCCGATCACCGAATATTTGCCCCATTACTGAAATGGTTGTTCCAGTTTAAATGGTTTGGGTAGTCTCCTCCCACTGTTCTTAACCCTGGCAGTCATTATGAATGCAGGTTGTGTGTGGATGAATACGAATTTCAACTGTTGGATAGTTTTAATGCATGATAGATTCCAATATGAGTTACACATCACTTTGCAAGCCAGCATGATGTGATTTAGAGTAAGGGTTGCAAAATTCTGGTACATTTCCCAGAAATCCTCGTTTGAATATTACTGGACATTTTTTGGGGTACGTTTGTGGAATTTTGCAACCCCACTTAAACTATAAGTTTCAGGCTACTGTATTACGCTTTATGATATGGATAATGGTTTAATTATAATGTTATTATAATAATATTCACCTAGGAACTCACTTGAAGGCCACAGGACTGAAAATGAACTAATTCAACAACCATGTCTCACGAACAAATAAAGTAATGGCTGGTATCGCTACAATTCAATCGAAGAGCCAAGGCACACAGGGAAATTATTGAAGTCGTTGCTTAGTGGGGTGTTAAATTTAAATATATCTTAGTCCAAAAAACTGTATTTGTATTACTCATATGAAGGTAGTACTGCTCGGTTCAGCTATTTTTAAGTTTCTTAAGTTCATATTTTTGAGGTAATTGTTTCCTCAAAATGTTTGAACAGCCAGAACTTATCTGGTTTTACAGTGTAGATGGTTTCTTACCGTCCTTTTCCTCTCCAACGTCATCATCCGTGTCTTTAATATCTAGTTCAGGAGAAGAACATCCTCTTTTAAATAACTCTTCATCATCAGACACATACAGTAGAGAGCAGTATGTTTGTTCACTCATCACTGATATCAGGAGAAAGGATCAGGTTTGATATTCACTTTTATGTCATTAAATCTTGTGAATTTATTCAGATTATAGGAGCATAACAAGAATACATACCTGAGAATGTGGAGGTGAAGTCAACGGAGGTCTTCACTTGTTCCATTTTAGTCAACTGACACATCCACTTCCTGTTGTTGTCCTCCTTCTGGAATGTCACAGTCAGAGTGATATCACAGCGAGGCCCTGTGAGCTGGTATCTGGAGTCTCCCTGTAGCTTCCTACCAGTCTCATCCACCCAGCTCAGATTAACTTTACTATTGAGGAATGACTTACAGATTCCAGGTCCGTCAGAGGTGTGCAGAGAGCACCTTATTGTTACTGGTCTATCAGGCTTTAGATATGTCAGTAGTGTGGACAAGGAGACTGCAAGAGACATAAGACAACATTCAATTTTACCATGGTTTCTCTTCAAGGAATAAAGTATTGTTGTAGGTCACTCATGTATAGAGTAATACTATAATGTTAATACTATAATACTGCAAAGCTATAATACAAATACTATAATACTGTAATACTATAATGCTAATACTAAAATACTAATACTAAAATACTGTAATACTATAATACTAATACTATAATACTAATACTATAGATTGTAATAGTATAATATTAATACTATAATACTGTAATCCTGTAAAACTATAATACCAATACTATAATACTGCAATACTATAATACTAATACTAAAACACTGTAATACTGTAATACTATAATACTAATACTATAATACTGTAATAGTATAATACTGTAATACTATAATACTTGTATTGTATATGTTTTACTAAGACAGATTTTCATCCTTGACTTTACTGTAAACAGAAATACTCACTGGTCAGAACAGACAGATAAGTATCAGTATCTGTGTCAAACGCGGTTTAGTGTTTTAAAATTCGACACGTGTAGCGTCCAGCATCCTCCGCTGTGACATTGTGAACATGTAGAGAACAGTCAGTGTCCACACTCAGTTTTTCAGCTCTCTTTGAGTTAACTCTCACCTTCCCGTTAGAAACCTCTTGAATAGCATTTGGAAAACTATCTCTGGTGTGAAGCCATATAATTAAGGAGCAGTCTGAATTAACCACATTGTCACACCGCAGACTGACATCAGCCCCCTCATTGACGTACTGAGATTATTGATTTCCATGCACACCTAAAGAGTAAAATAAAAAGTATCCATGTAACACAGCAAAATTCTTACTCAAATCATTTCATAAAGGATCCATTATAAGTGGTAAATACTATGTAGATTAGTCTCTAGCCACCTGTTAACAAACCTACACACAGCATGAATGGTTAATGAGCATGGCTGATCTTTTATCCTACAGTAGGTGTCCTCTTACCTGCATTGATAAGCTTTAGGATCAGCAGTGGAATGAGAGTGTGATGGGCCCCAGCCATGTTGCTCTTGCTCTGCCCTCCGTAACCGTTTTCTTTCTCTGTTCTGTGTGGTGTTGGGTTTGTCTTGTTTTTACTAACCAGACTTCACTTCTTAGATTGGTTAATACCCTCTTCTTCGATTTGAAGTTGATGCGCAAGGATGATGACATCAATTCTATCACAACAGGCCGTTTGGCTATAACTGTACATCACAGGAAATTGGTGGCGCCTTAATTGAGGGCTCGAGTTTGTGGTAATGACTGGAGCGGAATCAGTGGAATGGCGTCAAATACATCAAACACATGGTTTCCTTGTGTTTGATGCCATTCCATTTACTCCATTCCAGCCACTATTTTGAGCCATTCTCCCATCAGCATCCGACTGTGCTGGACATTCCCACATCACCAACCTCAAATAGAAGCTCAAAAGGATGGCTACATCAAAAGGCTGGCTACATCAGCACTTTGATTGTGGATGAATGATCACAACCAATGTGATTTAATAAATCATCAAGGATTATTCAGCATGATCCTGTCATATCGACTAAAAACAGAACTTGGATTGCACAAGTTGGTTCTTTGACTTACTGAGAATACGGAAAGGCGCGTGTGGTCCATTAACCACTTGGTATGATGTTGCTTTACTAGCTGGCCTTAACACAGATTTAAAGATTGTGGTGGTGGTCTATCATCACGTATCTAAAAAGAAAAACAAACCGACACATTGCACACTCATAGACGTCAAGAATATACGAAGGGAAAGTAAGTGTAAGTAAGGGGAAGTAAGTGTAAGTAAGGGGAAGTAAGTGTAAGTAAGGGGAAGTAAGTGTAAGTAAGGGGAAGTAAGTGTAAGTAAGGGGAAATAAGAGCTTGTTAAAGCCTTTTTTCTTGTGTCTCTATTTTTTTGTTTGTTGCACGTTACTTTTACTCCCTAACCTAAGTTGGTGGGGGTTTTCTCTTCCTTTAGTTTGTCTGATATCAGGCAAATCTAATGGGCGTCATGGTGGGTGTTTGTTAAGACCATGATGTGTGCAAACCCTGGATGACGGACAGGGGGTGCTGTATTGAAGCCACAGGCAGCAATCTTGGCACTCCTCAATTGTAAAATATTTTGGAAGCTATAGAAATGCATTTATTAATGTCTTTATTTGTTTTTTTACCCATTTATTCTATTACAGACAGCTTTATGCATACTTTAAATGTATATTATGTGAGCTAAACATTAAAAATAAATATATATAAAAACATTTTCCTTAAAGTATTTATTTTTTGTACTGTTACTGTCCTCACTACAACAAAAAAATACTTAAATACATGTAATTTCGTCCTTGAAACTTTTAATTGAAAATACTGTAGAATTCCATTCATTTCCATGGAGGACTGCTCCTACTAGGGAGTGCCACTATGGCCGACCGGTGGCTTCAAAGCATCTCATTGGCCAACACATAGCATCAGCAATCCAGAGTCTATATACACTACCGTTCAAAAGTTTAGGGTCACTTCGAAATGTCCTTGTTTTTGAAAGAAAAGCACATTTTTGGTCCATTAAAATAACATAAACTTAATCAGAAATACAGTGTAGACGTTGTTTATGTTGTAAATGACTATTGTAGCAAGAAAAGGCTATTTATTTTATGGAATATCTACAGCGAGGGAAAAAAGTATTTGATCCCCTGCTGATTTTGTACGTTTGCCCACTGACAAAGAAATGATCAGTCTATAATTTTAATGATAGGTTTATTTGAACAGCGAGAGACAGAATAACAACAAAAAAATCCAGTAAAACGCATGTCAAAAATGTTATAAATTGATTTGCATTTTAATGAGGGAAATAAGTATTTGACCCCCTCTCAATCAGAAAGATTTCTGGCTCCCAGGTGTCTTTTATACAGGTAACGAGCTGAGATTAGGAGCACACTCTTAAAGGGAGTGCTCCTAATCTCAGTTTGTTACCTGTATTAAAGACACCTGTCCACAGAAGCAATCAATCAATCAGATTCCAAACTCTCCACCATGGCCAAGACCAAAGAGCTCTCCAAGGATGTCAGGGACAAGATTGTAGACCTACACAAGGCTGGAATGGGCTACAAGACCATCGCCAAGCAGCTTGGTGAGAAGGTGACAACAGTTGGTGCGATTATTCGCAAATGGAAGAAACACAAAAGAACTGTCAATATCCCTCGGCCTGGGGCTCCATGCAAGATCTCACCTCGTGGAGTTGCAATGATCATGAGAACGGTGAGGAATCAGCCCAGAACTACACGGGAGGATCTTGTCAATGATCTCAAGGCAACTGGGACCATAGTCACCAAGAAAACAAGTTGGTAACACACTACGCCGTGAAGGACTGAAATCCTGCAGTGCCCACAAGGTCCCCCTGCTCAAGAAAGCACATATATATGCCCGTCTGAAGTTTGCCAATGAACATCTGAATGATTCAGAGGACAACTGGGTGAAAGTGTTGTGCTCAGATGAGACAAAAATGGAGGTCTTTGGCATCAATTCAACTCGCTGTGTTTGGAAGAGGAGGAATGCTGCCTATGACCACAAGAACACCATCCCCACCGTCAAACATGGAAGTGGAAACATTATGCTTTGGGGGTGTTTTTCTGCTAAGGTGAAAGGACAACTTCACCGCATCAAAGGGATGATGGACGGGGCCATGTACCGTCACATCTTGGGTGAGAACCTCCTTCCCTCAGCCAGGGCATTGAAAATGGGTTGTGGATGGGTATTCCAGCATGACAATGACCCAAAACACACGGCCAAGACAACAAAGGAGTGGCTCAAGAAGAAGCACATTAAGGTCCTGGAGTAGCCTAGCCAGTCTCCAGACCTTAATCCCATAGAAAATCTGTGGAGGGAGCTGAAGGTTCGAGTTTCCAAACGTCAGCCTCGAAACCTTAATGACTTGGAGAAGATCTGCAAAGAGGAGTGGGAAAAAATCCCTCCTGAGATGTGTGCAAACCTGGTGGTCAACTACAAGAAACGTCTGACCTCTGTGATTGCCAACATGGGTTTTGCCACCAAGTACTAAGTCATGTTTTGCAGAGGGGTCAAATACTTATTTCCCTCATTAAAATGCAAATCAATTTATAACATTTTCGACATGCGTTTTTCTGGATTTTTTTGTTGTTATTCTGTCTCTCACTGTTCAGATAAACCTACCATTAAAATTATAGACTGATCATTTCTTTGTAAGTGGGCAAACGTACAAAATCAGCAGGGGATCAAATACTTTTTTCCCTCACTGTACATAGGCCTACAGAGGCCCATTATCAGCAACCATCACTCCTGTGTTCCAATGGTACGCTGTGTTAGCTAATCCATGTTTATCATTTTAAAAGACTAATTGACCACTAGAAAACCCTTTTGCAATTATGTTAGCACAGCTGAAAACTGTTTTGCTGATTAAAGAAACAATACATCTGACCTTCTTTAGGCTAGTTGAGTATCTGGAGCATCAGCAATTGTGGGTTCGATTACAGGCTCAAAATGGTCAGAAACAAATAACTTTCTTCTGAAACTCGTCAGCCTATTCTTGTATGAAGACTATTCCATGCGAGAAATTGCCAAGAAACTGAAGATCTCATACAACGCTGTATACTACTCCCTTCACAGAGTAGCGCAAAGTGGCTCTAACCAGAATAGAAAGAGGAGTGGGATCCTCGGTGCACAACTGAGCAAGAGGACAAGTACATTAGAGTGTCTAGTTTGAGAAACAGATGCCTCACATGTCCTCAAATATCCCAGGTCAGTGATTGGGGACATTGCCTTGTGTAGGGTGCTGCCTTTCAATCGGGATGTTAAAACAAGTGTCCTGACTCTCTGTGGTCACTAAAGATACTGTAAGAGTAGGGGTGTTAACTCTGGTATCCTGGCTACACTCCCAATCTGACCATCATACTGTAGCCACCTAATCATCCCCAGCTTCCAATTGGCTCATTAATCTCCCCTGTAACTATTCCCCAGGTTGTTGCTGTAAATGAGAATGTGTTCTCAGTCAAGTTAACAAGTTCAATGATACATTTAACCGCTGCGCTGAGTGGTCTAAGGCACTGCATCTCAGTGCTAGAGGCATCACTACAGACACAGGCTCAATTCCAGGCTGTATCATAACCGACCGTGGTTGAGGGAGCTGGGGTCAGCAGAGTTCTCTGTCTCTCTCCCTCTGGTAGTAGAGGGCTTAACAGAGGAATAGGTCACTGCATCCTCACCCTGGACCTACACATACAAACACACACACACACACACACACACACACACACACCACACACACACACACACACACACACACACACACACACACACACACACACACACACACACACACACACACACACACACACACACACACACACACACACACACAGTCAGACGCAACCAATTAAAGGCTTTAAACATTATATAGGAGTAAGAGTCAAACCTGCACACAGTATTATTTAGCTTCACTTACATCAACACTCTGCGGGGGGTTTTGATTGAAGTGGAGGATGGAGGCATAGGTGATATTGCCAGCAGGTTGATGCTTCAAGTGGACAGAGAACAATAAGATTATGGACTAATTAACTGGACGTTAACCCCGTTGCGTGATAACAGCTGAATAACATCATGATTCACATGAGTAAATACAATGACAGAAATGTAATCATATTGTGATTTACTGACCTTGTCCTCATTGGTTGATAGGTTAGAATGGCTTCCTGCAGTCAGATCCTACAAAAATAAAAATGAAATGTAAACAATGCACAGGATTTAGTAAATAATGAAAGAGAAGTATACAATATGCAATAATGTATATTTGTTCCTCACAATTTTGTCATCAGCTGACATTCGGTTATCTGAAAAGCAGAGCAAAATTCAAATGAGGTATCTGAGGTGTCACTTTCCTATCACTATGATCTGGTAGGCTATATATATATTAATTTCATGACATACTCGTTCTCCTTCTGTGTACTACGATGACAGCAGCAACAACACACACAGCTGCTCCGACAGCCACTCCTACAGCCACATGGAGGACGAGGATCTGGATTGGTGGAGGAGAACCTGGCAGGACCAGAGACAGGATGGTTCAGTACAGAGAGCCTGAGGTCATATGGAGATCAGAGGAGGCTGGTGGAAGGAGCTATAGGAGGACGGGCTCATTGTAATGTCTAGAATGGAATGGAACAGTATCAAACATATTAAAGATATGGAAACCACGTTTGACTCTGTTCCTTTAATTCTATTCCAGCCATTACGATGAGCCCGTCCTCCTATAGATCCTCCCACTAGCACAGTTCCCGCTCAGCCCAGTCAAAACTGTTCGCTGCTCTGGCACCCCTATGGTGGAACAAGCTCCCTCACGATGCCAGGACAGAGGAGTCAATCACCACCTTCCGGAGACACCTGAAACCCCACCTCTTTAAGGAATACCTAGGATAGGATAAAGTAATCCTTCTAATCCCCCCCCCCCCCCCTAAAAGATTTAGATGCACTATTGTAAAGTGGTTGTTCCACTGGATATCATAAGGTGAATGCACCAATTTGTAAGTCGCTCTGGATAGCAGCGTCTGCTAAATGACTTAAATGTAAATGTAAATGTATTGTAAAAAGTAGAGCTACTACAACAGAAGGGAATGGACTGGATGATGTTGATGTTCTTTGCAGTTGTAGAGGATATGATCTCTGGATATGAATAAGATGAATGTGTCATATGGTGAATATTGGTTTCACATGTGGTTGAGTAGCAACATTACTATCATCAACACTATGGGGTTTAATTCAATCAAACCCGTATTGCCGCAATTATAACATTGTTTTGTCCTTTGAAATTATGCAACTACTCAGACAGTGTCACCTGGTTGAATCAGAGAAAAGGTCACTTCAAAATTCAAATTTCAAATACACTACATACATTTCTTTGTGCTGGGACTGTTGTCCTTTTCCAATGTCCTGTATGCATTACCCACATGACAAGGTCAATCTTACTCAAACATACTCTTACTGACATAATTGATCATCTTTTCATTGAAAATGTTGGCACTGCAGAGCAACAGATACTCACTGGTTAGAACAGACAGATGAACAGGGGCATCAGCTCCATGTCTTGGTCCAGTCTCTGTAAGGTACTGTTGACAGGTGTATTGTCCAGCATCTTCAGCTCTGACATCACTAACATGTAGAGAACAGTTAGACTCTAAACTAAGTCTGTCTGCTATGTTGTTGAGTTGTTTTTTCACCTTCCCTAGACTGACTAGTTCAATAGCAGTTCCATCTCTGTTATAGATCCATGTAGTTGAGGAGCAGTTTGGATAAACCACATTGTTACACGGCAGACTGACATCATCTCCCACTCTGGAGAACATAGAGAGAGTTTCTCCACTGACACCTGACAAGAACATGATATCAGATCATTATTTTTTAATACAGATTAGAATACAGATGGGGACCATTAATATACTTAAAAGGTATGCTTTTCACATAAATGGAGTCACTATATCCACAGAATGTCACAACAAAAATGTTTACTCAACCAAAGAAATTCTACAATATGAATTGATATATTGTTTTCTGAGATGGATAGTTTGCATGTTATTCTCTAAATATCACACTGGTCTCACCTGTTAGCAGATATAAAAGGGACCCAAGCAGTCCCAAAACAGCCATTTTAACCATTGTCCTCTCCCTCACTCTCTCCTTTGCTTCTCTCTCTGTCGGAGTGTCTCTGCACAACAAGTTTCTCACCATACAGTGCCCACTGGACACATACGTCAATTCAATGTCTATTCCACATTGGTTCAATGCAATTTTGTTGAAATATCGTGGAAACAATGTCGATTCATCCAGTGTGTGCCAAGTGGGAAGTTTCTCTATCACCATAGCGCAATTTCCTTTCAGTGGTTATATCATTTCAGACTCTTGATGGACTGAAGTTCACAAAGCAGAAGTGTTTTTCACACCCTTGGTGAGAACGCTCAAGCTTAGTTATTTTTTATCGTTTTTGGTACTGTTTTCACAAGTATGTGGTACATACCAAACTGGTCACACTTGAAATGCAGCAACTCTTTCATTCAAAACATGTCATTGTGCATTCATTTGGATTGTAAACATCTCTCACCACACAACTACTGATTCAAAGGTTTATTGTGAAATGTTATGAGAACATTTGTTTAATCACCAAAACACAACATAATGATGTCTTCTCAATTTAGTTCTTTTAACAACCAGTTAATACAATAGCAAACAATGCAATATATGCCCTTAGAAGTGCTGAAAGTAATATGCTACAGTACTGTAAATTACACACTTTTCACATTAGTCAATAAACTTATATTACCCAACAAAATTGACAGAAAATCTATAATATCTATCCAACGAAGACATCCTCTACAATCATTCATGGGAAGAAAAAAATTGGATATAATTGCAACATAGGTGTACTGTCTGTAATCAAATGTAAGTGTCATAGGCGTCGTAAGGATAGGACCAAGGCGCAGCGGGTAAAGTGCTCATCTTCTTAATTTATTTAAAGAAAACACTTAAACAAAACGACAAAACAGTTCCGTAAGGCAAAACCGGCTATACAGGAAAACAACCACCCACAAAACACAAGTGAAACAAACCCCAACTAAATATGGCCTCCAATTAGAGGCAACGACAACCAGCTGCCTCTAATTGGAGGTCCTACCAAAACCCCAACATAGAAATAGAAAACTAGATTTAAACATAGAAATAGAAAACATAGAACCTAAACCAAAAACACCGAAACACACAAAACAAACACCCCCTGCCACGCCCTGACCAAACTACAATGACAAATAATCCCTTTTTCTGGTCAGGAAGTGACTGTAAGAAAAATAAACTAAACAAATTAAATGAATGAAAATAAACATAACGTTTAGCATTGTTGGGTTCGACATTTTGAACATTGAGATTTTAAATAAATGAGAGAGAAGAAGCATAGAATCAAAGCACAAGTTAATGGTTCTCTGAAGAAAGACAGGTAGCTTCGGAATGTGTTGGGGGATGAGAGGAGAGCAACGTGTGAAATAGTAGAGACAGAAGGACATCTGTAGATTAGATGAAGGAGGGGTTGAGGTCAGGAGGTGAGGACGGATTCTCTTAAGGGAGTAATAAAGGTTTGTTATCCTGTTACCCTCTTTATTAGCTTCCTATAGAGCCATAAAATGTAAGGATTGGAGAGAAGGAGGAGTGTCTTAAGTGGGATATAAATATCTGGATTGGACAAATGTTGAGTTGTCTGATTACAGCTGTACAGAACCTTTGGGAAGAATTAAACCCGGTTAAAGCTTCTCTAGTGTCCGTGGGTTATTTACTCTGAAAAATAAGAACCTAACAGCATGCATTCATTTGCATCAAGCCTGTCTTGAGCATTTGGCCATGAATTCTAATCCACACCACAGTGAATGTCCTCTTTGTTCATGCACGTCGGCAAAAAACTTATGGCATGGTGAATCCAAGCTTGACATTAGTCTGCATTGATGTCGTCGCATGGCTCATCCATGCCCAGAAGGAGGGTGACACGGTCATGGGGATGGCAATCGTACACCTTCCACCTCCATGCTGAAAAAATTCCTCAATGGGGTTGAGGAAAGTGGAGAATGGGGGCAGGTATAAGGTCACGAATCAGGGATGGGCCTGAAACCATGCCTGAACCACCTATGCATGGTGGAACCTGATATTGTCCCACACAATATATTTTAGTTAATTATTTTTACAGTATAGTTTCAACATAATACTGTGAAGTAGCATGTGCATCAAATAGTAACAGAGATAGATGGGAGGGGTCGATGGTAGCTGAAGGATGGGATAAAAACAAACAAAAGATAACTATTGTAAAATACATTGTGTCCGTAAAATGTACATAGTGTGTACTGTATAAGCTGGAATTAGAAACCTACGTGTTGTTGTCCAGTAGTTTACTCCAATTAGGGGAGGGGTGCTAGGGTTAGGTTAAAATAATAAAGGAAAATATATTTTTAAAAGATATATACAGTACCAGTCAAAGATTGGACATAGCTACTCATTCAAGGGTTTTTCTTTATTTTTACTATTTTCCACATTGTAGAATAATAGTGAAGACATCAAAACTATGAAATAACACATATGGTATCATGGAGTAACAAAAAAAAGTTAAACAAATCAAAATATATTTTAGATTTGAGATCCTTAAATATAGCCACCATTTGCCTTGATGACAGCTTTGCACACTCTTGGCATTCTCTCAACCATCTTTACCTGGAATGATTTTTCAACAGTCCTGAAGTTCCCACATTTGCTGAGCACTTTTTGGCTGCTTTTCCTTCACTCTGCGGTCCAACTCATCCCAAACCATCTTAATTGGGTTGAGGTTGGGTGATGTGGAGGACAGGTCATCTGCTGCAGCACTCCATCAATCTCCCAGTTTTACGAGGGAATGTTTGGCAGCATGAGTGAAGGAGGCTTTGTTGTGAAATAGGAAGCCGATTCTAGATTTCATTTTGGATTGGAGATGCTTAATGTGAGTCTGGAAGACGAGTTTACAGTCTAACCAGACAACTAGTTATTTATAGTTGTCCACATATTCAAAGTCAGAACCGTCCAGAGTAGTAATGCTAGACGGGCGGGCGGGTGCGGGCAGCAATCGGTTGAAGAGCATGCATTTAGTTTTACTTGCATTTAAGAGCAGTTGGAGGCCACGGAAGGAGTGTTGTATGGCATTGAAGCTCATCTAGAGGTTTGTTAACACAGTGTCCAAAGAAGGGCCAGAAGTATACAGAATCGTGTTGTCTGTGTAGAGGTGGATCAGAGAATCACCAGCAGCAAGAGCGACATCATTGATGTATACAGAGAAAGAGTCGGCCCGAGAATTGAACCCTGTGGCTCCCCCATAGAGACTGCCAGAGGTCCGGACAACAGGGCCTCCGATTTGACACACTGAACTCTGTCTGAGAAGTAGTTGGTGAACCAGGCGAGGCAATCATTTGAGAAACCAAGGCTGTTGAGTCTGCCGATAAGAATGTGGTGATTGACAGAGTTGAAAGCCTTGGCCAGGTTGATGAAGAAGGCTGCCCAGTACGTTAGCTACTGTAGGTAGCTAGCTAACTAAGTTAGCTAACTAAACAACTACCAGTAGTCATCTGACTAAAAATATATATTTTGTGTCTCAATTGTAAAAACTCTTCTCTTTTTAGTTCTAGGCATGGCATGCTACTAAACAGCAAGCTACAACATTACAACCAGCCACCTAAAGCTAGGTTTATCAGAAAATGTTAGCACATGACTGGAGTTGGCTAGTTAGCTAGTTAGCCTGGTGCCTGCTAACTTGTTATGCGCCACACCTCACATTTGTAAACATGTGTATTTGACTAGCTAGCTATGTAACATAATTTACGAGGGTTGACATTGGTTATGATTATGGCCTTGGATTCATTTCAATCACAAAGTATAGGCATGACGCAAGATAGGATTCCAAACAGATGTAAATAACAAGTATTCTATATCCAACCAGCTAGCTAGCTAAGTTTACTAGCCAACAGTGAGGAGAAACAATAATACAACAATTTAGTGTTGTAAATCTCTATAACTAAAGCAGGTTTTACCTTAAAATTGAATGAATGAGACGCTGTGGAACGTGGTCACACGGAGAGGGCCATCACCATTATGATGCCGGCGCCCCTGGTTACCCTCCCCTTTCGAAACGTTTTGAAACACAATGCAATCGTCCCCCTCGAATCTTATTGGCTCTCTTGTTGAAAAACGCCCTGAAGATTTATGTTATACAACGTTTGACATGTTTGAACGAACCTAAATGGGGAAAAAATGCATTTTCTCGAAATGGCTGTCCCGTGGCCGACGAAGCATTTGGATCAGCCTTCAGACGCGCTAACAAGAACAAGCTCTTGGAACATAAAGGAGTCATTTTTTCGAACGAAAATACATTTGTTGTGGACCTGGGATTCCTGGAAGTGCTTTCTGATGAAGACAACCAAAGGTAAGGGATTATTGACAATAGTATACAAGACTAGATGTGATATGCGATTGTTCCAAGATGGCTAGCCTATTGCTATTGCTAGCCTATTGTTCTGAGTATCGCATCCCCTTTTATGGCAAAGTGTGATTACCCAGTAAAGTTATTTTTAAATCTGGCATTACAGGTGCTTTCAAGAGATATTCATCTATAAATCTTAGAATGACAATATTACATTTTAAAAATGTTTTCGAATAGTAATTTAGTAAATTGTAGCTCTGTTTCATCGGATGCATTTGAGGGAAAATAGTTAGTCAACGTTACGCACCGATGTAAAATGCTGTTTTTATATATAAATATGAACTTTATCGAACAAAAGAATGCATATATTGTGTAACATGATGTCCTAGGTGTGCCATCTGATGAAGATTGTCAAAGGTTAGTGCTGCATTTAGCTGTTTTTGGGTTATTTGTGATGCATGTGGTTGGTCGGAAAATGGCTATGTGGCTACTTTTACGATATACTCCTCTAACATAATCTAATGTTTTGCTTTTGCTGTAAAGCCTTTTTGAAATCGGACAACGTGGTTCGATTCAGGAGAGGTGTATCTATAAAACGATCTAATTTTCTTTTTTTCTTTTTTAATTTTTTAATTAAATTTTGTTATGCTAATGGCGATATGATTTTTCGCTGGATGTCAGGCCGCACAGGGGTTAAAAATGTTTGCCTAAGCATGGCTAATTGGCATGGCTGTAGGTAGATACTCTTTCTATCTACCTAGGCTAATTTGTACAATCTGTTCACTGTGCAAAGCTTGAGGGTTATGCCCTATTTCTTTATATTAGGCTAGATATTGTATACATGTACACTATGCATGTTCAATTAGTCTACCCTAATATTGATGTTACGCTGGCACTGTTCAACTGTTGTTCAAACTGTGAAATAGAGTATAATTTTGTTTGTTTCTTGTCTTACAGACAATATCGTGTGGTGCCTCTGCATTTTCCTGGAGTGGATTCTAGATACAGAAACGTAATTAAGACAGAATACCAACAAAAAAATCCAGAAAAACGCATGTCAAAAATGTTACAAATTGATTTGCATTTTAATGAGGGAAATAAGTATTTGACCCCTCTGCAAAACATGACTTAGTACTTGGTGGCAAAACCCTTGTTGGCAATCACAGAGGTCAGACGTTTATTGTAGTTGGCCACCAGGTTTGCACACATCTCAGGAGGGATTTTGTCCAACTCCTCTTTGCAGATCTTCTCCAAGTCATTAGGGTTTCGAGGCTGACGTTTGGCAACTCGAACCTTCAGCTCCCTCCACAGATTTTCTATGGGATTAAGGTCTGGAGACTGGCTAGGCTACTCCAGGACCTTAACCTGTTAGGGCTAGGGGGCAGTATTGACACGGCCGGATAAAAAACGTACCCGATTTAATCTGGTTAATACTCCTGCCCAGTAACTAGAATATGCATATAATTATATAATTAGTAGATTTGGATAGAAAACACCCTAAAGTTTCTAAAATTGTTTGAATGGTGTCTGTGAGTATAACAGAACTCATATGGCAGGCCAAAACCTGAGAAGATTCCATGCAGGAAGTGGCCTGTCTGACAAGTTGTGTTTCATCTTGGCTCTTTTTATTGAAAACTGAGGATCTTTGCTATAACGTGACACTTCCTACGGCTCCCATAGGCTCTCAGAGCCTGGGAAAAAGCTGAACGATATCGAGGCAGCCTCTGGCTGAAACACTTTATCGCGTTTGGCAAGTGGCCGATCAGAGTACTATGGGCTTAGGCGCGTGCCCGAGTCGACCCCATGCTTTATTTTCTTTCGTCTGTTTACCTAAAAGCAGATTCCCGGTTTGAAAATTATCGCTTTTTTATGAGAAAAATTGCATAAAAATTGATTTTAAACAGCGGTTGACATGCTTCGAAGTACGGTAATGGAATATTTAGAATTTTTTTGTCACGAATTGCGCCATGCTCATCACCCTTATTTACCCTTTCGGATAGTGTCTTGAACGCACGAACAAAACGCCGCTATTTGGATATAAGAATGGATTATTTGGGACCAAACCAACATTTGTTATTGAAGTAGAAGTCCTGGGAGTGCATTCTGACGAAGACAGCAAAGGTAATAACATTTTTCTTATAGTAAATCTGACTTTGGTGAGTGCTAAACTTGCTGGGTGTCTAAATAGCTAGCCCTGTGATGCCGGGCTATGTACTGAGAATATTGCAAAATGTGCTTTCACCGAAAAGCTATTTTAAAATCGGACATATCGAGTGCATAGAGGAGTTCTGTATCTATAATTCTTAAAATAATTGTTATGCTTTTTGTGAACGTTTATCGTGAGTAATTTAGTAAATTCACCGGCAGTGTTCGGTGGGAATGCTAGTCACATGCTAGTCACATGCTAATGTAAAAAGCTGGTTTTTGATATAAATATGAACTTGATTGAACAAAACATGCATGTATTGTATAACATAATGTCCTAGGGTTGTCATCTGATGAAGATCATCAAAGGTTAGTGCTACATTTAGCTGTGGTTTGGGTTTATGTGACATTATATGCTAGCTTGAAAAATGGGTGTCTGATTATTTCTGGCTGGGTACTCTGCTGACATAATCTAATGTTTTGCTTTCGTTGTAAAGCCTTTTTGAAATCGGACAGTGTGGTTAGATTAACGAGAGTCTTGTCTTTAAAATGGTGTAAAATAGTCATATGTTTGAAAAATTGAAGTTTTTGCAAGCGTCCCACCTAGCCCATAGAGGTTAATGTGCTTCTTCTTGAGCCACTCCTTTGTTGCCTTGGCCATGTGTTTTGGGTCATTGTCATGCTGGAATACCCATCCACGACCCATTTTCAATGCCCTGGCTGAGGGAAGGAGGTTCTCACCCAAGATTTGACGATACATGGCCCCGTCCATCGTCCCTTTGATGCGGGGAAGTTGTCCTGTCCCCTTAGCAGAAAAACACCCCCAAAGCATAATGTTTCCACCTCCATGTTTGACGGTGGGGATGGTGTTCTTGGGGTCATAGGCAGCATTCCTCCACCTCCAAACACGGCGAGTTGAGTTGATGCCAACGAGCTCCATTTTGGTCTCATCTGACCACAACACTTTCACCCAGTTGTCCTCTGAATCATTCAGATGTTCATTGGCAAACTTCAGACGGGCATGTATATGTATTCTTGAGCAGCGGGACCTTGCGGGCGCTGCAGGATTTCAGTCCTTCACGGCGTAGTGTGTTACCAATTGTTTTCTTGGTGACTATGGTCCCAGCTGCCTTGAGATCATTGACAAGATCCTCCCGTGTAGTTCTGGGCTGATTCCTCACCGTTCTCATAATCATTGCAACTCCACGAGGTGAGATCTTGCATGGAGCCCCAGGCCGAGGGAGATTGACAGTTCTTTTGTGTTTCTTCCATTTGCGAATAATTGCACCAACTGTTGTCACCTTCTCACCAAGCTGCTTGGCAATGGTCTTGTAGCCCATTCAAAAAAACCTACCATTAAAATTATAGACTGATCATTTGTTTGTCAGTGGGCAAACGTACAAAATCAGCAGGGGATCAAATACTTTTTTCCCTCACTGTATTTGTCAATCTGAATGTCTAGCATATGTTTGATGCTACAGAGCCATGTATTACATAAATATCTTCTGTGAATCCATAAGGGCTGACAAATTTTGAGGACTGATAGAAAATATCCATATTTATTTTCTGGTGGTTCTACATCAGGGCTCTCCAAACCTGTTCCTCCAACTCTAATCTAGCACACCTGATTCTTATAATAAGCTGAACCTGGTTAGTTACAACTGGGTTTGGAGCAAAAACCTACACAAGGGTAGCTCTCCCGGAACAGGGTTGGAGACCCCAGTTCTACATGGTCTTATACAATGTTTCCCAAACTCGGTCCCGGGGACCCCAAGTGGTACACGTTTTCGTGAGATGGCAGCTTCACTTCAAGTCCTTAGGAAACTGTGCAGTACTTTGTTTTTTTATGTATTATTTCTTACATTGTTAGCCCAGAAAACCTTAAGTGTTATTACATACATCCGGGAAGAACTATTTGATATCAGAGAGACGTCTATTTACCGCCGAAACAAGCACTATGACCAGGAAAACGACGTTCCCAAAGCGGATCCTTTGTCTGAACCTCCCAGGGCATTCCAGAGGCTGACCCAAAACAACGCCGTTGGAGGAGAGGGTGCGGGAGCAGTCTGCTAGTGAGGCTTCGGATGCGTGCACATCACCCACCACTTTCGAGTATTTTACTTGCTAATGTCCAGTCCCTAGTTGAGAAAAGTAAAAGAAATTAGGGCAAGAGTGGCTTTCCAAAGAGAAATCCAGGATTGTAACATACTCTATTTCACGGAGACATGCCTAGCTGTGGACATACTGTCGAAGTCTATACAGTCAACGCGATTTTCAGTGCATTGCGCCAACAGGAACAAACAACTCTCCGGTAAGAAGGGTGGGGGTGTATGTTTCATGATGAATGACTCCTGATGTAATTGTATCAGCATACAAGAACTCAAGTCCATTTGTTCACCTGACCTAGAATTCCTCACAATCAAATGCTGACCGTATTATCTCCCAAGAGAACTCTAATCGGTTATAGTCACATCCGTGTATATCCCTCCACAAGCGGACACCAAGACAGCCATCAAGGAACTTCACTGGACTTTATGCGAACTAGAAACCATATATCCCAAGGCTGCATTTATTGTAGCTGGGGATTTTAAACAACTTCTTTGGGTGCTTTGAGAACAATACAGTGCCACCGACACGGCTCGCCACCAAAGACTGTGGGCTCTCCTATGTGGCCGAAGTGAGTAAAACAGTTAACCCTCAGTAGGCTGCCGGCCCAGACGGCATCCCTAGCCGTGTCCTCAGAGCATGCACAGACCAGCTGATGGTGTGTTTACGGACATATTCAATCAATCCCTATCCCAGTCTGCTGTCCCCACATGTTTCAAGATGGCCACCATTGTTCCTGTTCTCAAGAAAGCTAAGGTAAATTACTATCACCCCGTAGCACTCACTTCTGTCATCATGAAGTGCTTGAGAAACTAGTCAAGGATCATATCACCTCCATTCTACCTGTCACCCTAGACCCACTCCAATTTGCTGTCTGCCCCAATAGGTCCACAGATTATGCAATCACCATCACACTGCACACTGCCCTATCCCATCTGGACAAGAGGAATACATATGTAAGAATGCTGTTCATTGACTACAGCTCAGCATTCAACACCATAGTACCCTCCAAACTCATCAATAAGCTTGAGACCCTGGGTCTTGACCCCGCCCTGTGCAACTGGGTCCTGGACTTCCTGACGGGCCACCCCCAGGTGGTGAAGGTAGGAAACAACATCTCCACTCCACTGATCCTCAACACTGGGGTCCCATAAGGGTGCATTCACAACCCCCTCCTGTACTCCTTGTTCACCCACAACTGCGTGGCCATGCACGCTTCCAACTCAATCATCAAGTTTGCAGACGAAACTACAGTGGTAGGCTTGATTACCAACAACGACGAGACAGCCAGCAGGGAGGAGGTAAGGGCCCTTGGAGTGTGGTGTCAGGAAAATAACGTCTCACTCAATGTCAGCAAAACAAAAGAGATGATCGTGGACTTCAGGAAACAGCGAAGGGAGCACCCCCCCTATCCACATTAACGGGACACCAGGGGAGGTGGAAAGTTTTAAGTTCCTCGCTGCACGTATCACCGACAAACTGAAAAGGTCCGCGCACACAGACAGTGTGGTGAAAAAGGCGCAACAGCGCCTCTTCAACCTCAGGAGGCTGAATAAATTTGGCTTGGCACCGAAAACCCTCACTTACTTTTACAGGTGCACAATTGAGAGCATCCTGTTGGGCTGTATCACCGCCTGGTACGGCAACTGCACCGCCCACAACGGCAAGGCTATCCAGAGGGTGGTGTGGTCTGCACAACGCATCACCGGGGGCAAACTACCTGCCCTCCAGGCCACCTACAACACCCGATGTCACGGGAAGGCAAAAAGATCATCAAGGACAATAACAACCTGAGCCACCACCTGTTCACCCCGCTTCCATACAGAATGCGAGGTCAGTACAGGTGCGTCAAAGCTGGGACAGAGAGATTGAAAAACAGCTTCTATCTCAAGGCCATCAGGTTGTTAAACAGCCACCACTAGCACAGAGAGGCTGCTACCTTCAGACTTGATATCATTAACCACTTTAATAAATGGAATACTAGTCGCTTTAATAATGCCACTACATATCTCACATTTCTCATCTCATATGTATATACTGTATACTGTATCCTTCACTATCTATTGCATCTTAGCCGCTCTGTCACTGCTCATCCATATATTTTATACCTATATATTCTTATCTCATTCCTTTACTAGAATGTTTGTATTAGGTATTGTTGTGGAATTTGTTAGATATTAGGTTTTGTTGTGGAATTGTTAGATATTACTTGTTAGATACTGCTACACTGTCAGATCTAGAAGCATAAGCATTCCGCTACACTCGCAATAACATCTGCTAATCATGTCTATGTGACCAATAACGTTTGCTTTGATTTGATTAGCACTACACAGCTGATTCAAATGATCAACTAATCGTCAAGCTTTGATTATTAAGTCTCCATAGATGAGATGAGGAATTTAAAAACAGTATGGTAGAAAGAGATGGGGGAAAAGGAATGGTTAATAAGTCTGGCTGCATATATGAATGGCTGACTTACTGCAAATGGAAAAAATATGTGACTAAACTCAACAAAAAGAAGAAGAAACTGTATTCTGACGCCAATTTCAATCATATAAAGAATAATGAAAAAATACTTGCATATTTTAAATGGAATTATGGGCAGAAAGACAAATTCAACTTCATATTTCATTTGAATCAGATGGCTTATTCATCACAAAACCATTTGATGTTGCCAATTATTTTAATGATTACTTAATTGGCAAAGAGGGCAAACAGGCAGGAAATGCCAACAGCTAGCAATGAGCCATCATACTCATGCATAAAAAACAAATCATGAAAGAAAAGCATTGCAAGTTTGAATTTTGTAATGTTAGTGTGGGAGAGGTGGAAAAATTATTGTTATTGATCAACAATGACAAATCTGGTATTGACAACGTAGATGGAAAGCTACTGATGATGGTGGCTGACTCTATAGCCACTCCTATCTGTCATATCTTTAATCTGAGCCTGGAGGAAAGTCTTTGTCCTCAGTCCTGGAGAGAAGCCAAAGTCATTCCGCTACCCAAGAATGGTAAAGCAACAGACGTATCAGCATGCACTTAGAAAACTGTTGAAAAAAATGATGTTTGATCAAATACAATGCTATTTCCTCCATAAACAAATTAACAACAGGCATTCAGCATGTTCAGCAGGTACTGCTCTGACACAAATGACTGATGATTGGTTGAACGAAATTGATAATACGATTGTGGGAGCTGTACTGTTAGATTTCAGTGCAGGCTTTGATATTATTGACTATAACCTGTTGTTGAGAAAACTTGTGTTATGGCTTTTCAACCTCAGTGCTGAATCCACGATAAGAAAATCCATCTAATAGAACTCAGAGGGGTTTCTTTAATGGAAGCTTCTCAAATGTCAAAAATGTAAAGTGTGGTGTACCGCAGGAGAGTTCTATAGGCCCTCTACTCTTTTCTATTTTTACCAATGACCTGCCACTGGCATGTATGCTGCTGATTAATCCATATACACACCAGCAACCACAGCTGATGAAGTGACTGAAATTTGTACTATTTGGTACAAATTATTCCCTAAGTTCTGGACCTGAACCTGAACCTGGTAATGAATTGTGTGGTTGTTGAACAAGTTGAGGAGACTACATTACTTGGTGTTACCTTAGATTGTAAACTATCACGGTCAAAATGTATAGATTCAATGGTTGTAAAGATGGGGAGAGGTCTGTCCATAATAAAGAGATGATCTGATTTTTTGACACCACACTCCACAAAGCAAGTCCTGCATCCTCTAGTTTTATCTTATATTGATTATTGTCCAGTCATATGGTCAAGTGCTGCAAAGGAATAACTAGTTCAGCTGCAGCTGGCCCAGAACTGAGCGAGACATTTTGCTCTTCATTGTAATCAGATGGCTAATATTAATACTATGCATGCCAGTCTCTCATGGCTAAGAGTTGAGGAAAGATGGACTACGTCACTTCTTGTTTTTATAAGAAATATTATTGTGTTGGAAATTCCAAATTGTTTGCCTAGTCAACTTACACACAGGGCTGACACACACACTTACCCCACCAGATATGCCACCAGGGGTCTTTTCACAGTCCCAGGTCCAGAACAAATTCAAGGAAACATACCGTATTATATAGAGCCATGAGTGCATGGAACTCCCTTCCATTTTATATAGCACAAGTGAACAGCAAATCTGGTTTAAAAAAACAAATAAAGCAACACCTTACGGCTCAACACCTCTCCCCCATGTGACCTACTTGTTGTGTGTATGCACCACAGGAGGCTGCTGAGGAGAGGACTGCTCATAGTAACAGCCTGAACAGAGTTAATGGAATGGAATCAAACACATGGAAACCATGTTTTATGTATTTGATACCATTCCACTAATTCTACTCCAGCTATTACAACAAGCTTGTCCTCCCCAATTAAGGTGCCACCAACCTCCTGTGGTATGTTCTGACATGTATGTGTAATTGATAGATGCACACACACACACACACACACACTACATGCAAATGTTTTTAAATGTGTGTAAAGTCTTTTGTCAGTAATGTCTTTTATGTGTCGGACCCCAGTAAGAGTAGCTGTCGCCATTGGCGTCAGCTAATGGGGAGTCGAATGAATCAAATCAAATTCCTCTCTGTGATGTCTACCTTTTGAAAGGGGCTGTCTTGACAAATTCTGTCCCCCAGGCAAATAATGTCCCGCTTCACGTCACAATGGGATTTGATGAACTATTAGCGCCTGTTGCTATATCAACGGTGTGATGACCTAATGATTTGAATTTTGGAGATCATTACAGACTAAATTACGTTGTTTTCATCATCGCTATGCAAACAAGGCTGATTTCCACTACAATTTCGCTGTTTAAACAAGTTTTGTTTAGCTAATAAAATGAAAACATTAATTTGAACTACTTTTGGGTACCTTGTTAACATTACAACATGAAATCCATGTCTTAAACATTGCTAAGTTTCGGAAATGGTAAAGAAAACATGTAATCTGCTTGACACATTAAAGTTACTTACCGTACAGATGCCAAGGACAGCGAATTTACCCTCCATTCATATGCAAATCTATTTGTATTTATTTTACAAGGTAAGTTGACTGAGAACACATTCTCATTTACAGCAACAACCTGGGGAACAGTTACAGGGGATGAATGAGCCAATTATAAGCTGGGGATGATTAGGTGGCAATGATGGACAGCTTGGGAATTTAGCCAGGACACCAGGGTTAACACCCCTACTCTTACAATAAGTGCCATGGGATCTTTAATGACCACAGAGAGTCAGGACACCCATTAAATGTCCCAGCCGAAAGACAGCACCCTACATAGGGCAGTGTCCCCAATCATTGCCCTGGGGAATTGGGATATTTTTTTAGACCAGAGGAAAGAGTGCCTCCTAATGGCTCTCCAACACCACTTCCAGCAGCATCTGGTCTCCCATCTAGGGACCAACCAGGACCAACCCTGCTTAACTTCAGAAGCAAGTACGCAGTAGGATGCAGGGTGGTATGCTGCTGGCATATGCTGTTTGATTCAGACACTGGCTTGTCTGGCTGTCATATTTTAACCTGCATTTCCCTTATCTACACTGAAATAATCTAATTTCAGTAGTCCTCTGTTATGATAAAAAAAATATCTTGCATAGCTCATATATATATATATTTATGTCCTAGGATACAACAATGAATAACGTGGAACAAATAAATACCATCACAGAATACCTGACAACTTACAATAATGAACACCTTGTGAAACAGCTGTGAAAACCAACCTGGCAAAATTTTTGATTTTTATACATAAACTTTGATCGTTTTTGGTACAGTTTTGTCATTAATTTATTTTCACAGATTTTTTGTACACTCACATGACAATCATAGACTAAAATACTGAATTCTGGTGTGTGGAATTCAGCCTGTCACTTGTTCTCAACAGGCAGCCAGTCTCAGAAGGGGGACTTGAAGACGGAGACTGCAAAGTCCAGGCACTGCTGCTCTCTTTGTTCTGAGTGTTTGCAGTGCTAGTGTTTTTAGTTAATCTGTGTATCTCACATATTATATGCCCTGTATGATAGAGCAATACAACTTTCTTAGCAGAAAATGACAACAACAGTAGCTGTAAATGATGTAATGAAAAGTTGGAGGATGGTTGGGAATGGAGGACATCAGGTGGATCCATGTCTGGGTGTCCTGGAGAACAGGAGCAGAGTTAAAAGGAAAAAGGTAGGAGACAGAGACGTAAACAAGCAAACACACAGGTTACACTTCACTGTGAGAAAATTTGATGGATAAGTGCAGTGTTATAAAAAAAATTAACAGCAGGCAATCATTTTTACCTGGTCAAAAACCTCCACATCCTTCTCAGTCCGTGCCTGAAGGTGTTCTGATCTGGTTCCACAACTTCCACCACATCAGGTGGGGTTTCAGTGATCTGAAAGTACGTTATACAAAAATAGCAATAGACAAGCAACCACACTAAGTCAATCACACATTTGAAAGACTACAGTATATGTAATAATTCTATATACAATTGCATTGTTTACCTCAGTCAACAGCTGTGGCTCTCGTCTGTACTCGGCCTGGATGCTGCTGTTGTGTGCAAAGAGCATTATCTTCAGGCTTTTCTCTCACCCTTCCTAGTATCAAGGGACTTGCACATGGCAGCCTTGAGGGTCTGGTTGGTCCATTCACCAAACCTGGAGGAGGGGGTCGGAAAGCAATATCCATTGACAATGTAAGATATTGAAATATGTCTGATTATGTACCATGGAAAAACAAATTGTAAAAAGTAAATAAAACAAACCATTGGTGACAGAACATAACCTATAATGTCCGTACCTTGTTCCAGCGTCAATGACCTCAGTCACTCAAGATGACCTCAGGAGAACCGTGGGTGTTGAAGATAGTCCACCATCGCCTTGGAGGTGGCCTCGCTAGTCTCGTCCTTGATGGGTATCATAAAAAACAAAATCTATTTTTGGTTCCAAACAAACTTTTTAATGGGTTACAGAAGGGAATTTAGAGTTAAGCATGTACTCTTCCTTTACTGATCTTAATGGGTATTGCCTCCACCCACTTGGTAAAGTGATCGGTCGCCATTGCCATTCCTGGATTTAGTGAAGGGTCCGATGAGGTCCACCCCTAACATTTAAAGTGTTAGAGAGAAGATCACTTTATTCTTACCCGTATCTGTGTCATACAGTCTGCAGATTTTTGTATTTGTTAGGATACTGACACACACACATTCTATAACATTGAACTCTGCTGTGGTCAAATAAAGAAACCATTACAAAACAACTTATCAGGGCAAAATTTGAATTGGTACACTTACCGATCATGTGCCATGGTGAAACAACTTTGATGGGCTTCAACTCCGGTGCCACAGTCTTCGCCCTCCCAAACTTCTGGCAGGCTAAACCTTTAAGCAAAAAGTGATAAATTGAAACATTTTGTGCTCTCTGATATGACTTTAACTGAAATCATAACAATTTCAGATATAATAGAATGTGATTGATGAACAAAAGGTTATTTCACTTGCCCAGCTGTCCACCTCCTTGACAAACCCTGTCAGAAGAAGCGTAGGTTGATTTTGGCATTCATGCGCTTCACTCCAAAATGTCCAGCGTGCATCTCTGTCAGCACGGCCTCCTTCTCCTTAGTAAAAATCACCCTCCTGTGTGGCTGGCCATCCTTCCCCTATAGATAGGTAGATATGATTGCCTAGCAAGTTGGAAGAGAAGAGTTGTTGTCTAATGTACTGAGCCAGTTTGCGCTGTTCTGTGAAGGGAGCAGTACACAGAGTTGTACGAGATCTTCAGTTTCTTGACAATTTCTCGCATGGAATAGCCTTCATTTCTCAGAACAAGAATAGACTGACGAGTTTCAGCAGAAAGTCTTTGTTCTGGCCATTTTGAGCCTGTAATCGAACCCACAAATGCTGATGCTCCAGATACTCAACTAATCTAAAGAAGGCCGGTTTTATTGCTTATTTAATCAGCACCACAGTTTTCAGCTGTGCTAACATAACTGCAAAAGGGTTTTCTAATGATCAATTAGCCTTTTAAAATGATGAACTTCGATTATCTAACACAACGTGCCATTGGAACACAGGAGTGATGGTTGCTGATAACGGGTCTCTGTACGCCTATGTACAGTGCCTTGCAAAAGTATTCATCCCCTTGGCATTTTTCCTATTTTGTTGCATCACAACCTGTAATTTAAATTGATTTTTATTTGGATTTCATGCAATGGACATATGTATTCATATGTATTCACATAAACCCTATTCAGGAGACTGCAGGACAGCAGTATTACACGGGATGTGGCTGTTTATTCCAAGCAGCAAATGACTCCCAACCAACCAAAATACATAGAATAGCAGCACTGCTTGTTAAAATACTCTCATTAAATATAAACGCAACATGCAATAATTTCAATGATTTTACTGAGTTACAGTTCATATAAGGCAATCAGTGAATAAATAAATGAATTAGGCCCTAGTCTATGGATTTCACATGACTGGGCAGGGGTGCAGCTTTGGGTGGGCCTGGGAGGGAATAGACTCATCCACTGGGAGTCAGACCCACCCACTGGGGGCCCGGCCAATCAAAAAGATTTTTTCCCCACTGAAGGGCTTTATTACTGACAGATATACTCCTCAGTTTCCTCAGCTGTCTGTGTGACTGGTCTCAGATGATCCCGCAGGTGAAGAAGCCGGATGTGGAGGTCCTGGGCTGTCGTGCTTACACGTGGTCTGCGGTTGTGTGGCCGGTTGGACGTACTGCCAAATTCTTGAAAACGGCTAATGAACATTTCTGGGACTTTTTATTTCAGCTCATGAAACATAGGACCAACACTTTACATGTTGTGTTTATATTTTTGTTCAGTATACGAACAATTGCTTCAAGGGCTGGCTACATCATAAGGCTGGCTACATCAACACTTTGATTGTGGATAAATTATCCATCAATGTGATTCAGGAAATCATCAAGGATGATTCGGCATGATCCTATCATGTTGACAAAAAAATGTACTCGGATTGCACAATTTGGTTTGATTTACTGAAAACACAGAATGGTGTGTGTGTGTTTAAAGTCTTGGTCCATAGACCACTTCCTCTTGCCTTTGCTTTGCTAGCTGCAGCTAACTGACTCCTAAAACGCTACTTCTTGTTTTGAAAATGGCCTGTGGCATCGATATCGAGTCAGAAACATTTATTCTAGTATAAAAATTGACTGCCATGTGTTAATTTTCATCATAAAGTAATTCTTATCCAAAACTGAGATGTGTGAGATGTTAGGAAAAAATTGTATGTCACGGAATGAAGGGTACCATAACCGTTTCCCATGGTTTGGGTTGATTTTAATCCTGCCCACAGCTGGCAGCAACATAGTAATTATAAATTCAGAGTGCAGCTGTTTGCAACCTGATCGTAATGACCATGGTCAATTTGGCTAGTTTAGGGGCCATCAGTAAATTACACAATGAGACAATATTTAAAAAGGTCAAAAGCTCCAAATTTAAATTACTTTAACTCAAACAAACTATACATTTTAGAAATTCATATACACATATTGAAAGCATTCATTAAGACAACAAAGATATGAAAATATTGTCCCATTTACATTGTGTAATTTATTGACGGCCGCTAACTATCCCCAGCCAGCTGAAGCTAATTGTCTAAATTATTGGGCTAATTCTTTCCACATGCGAACACATACAAGAGACACCCACATCAAACCACACCCAGAAACCAACCCATGTTTGAATTCAGTCATGGCCGGTAGCATTTCTTATCAACAGCCAGTGGAATCGCGTCGCGCGAAATACAAATACCTCATAAATGCTATAACTTTAATTTCTCAAACATATTACTATTTTACACCATTTTATAGATACACCTCTCCTGAATCGAACCACGTTGTCCGATTTCAAAAAGGCTTTACAGCAAAAGCAAAACATTAGATTATGTCAGCAGAGTACCCTGCCAAAAATAATCACACTGCCATTTTCAAAGCAACCAGCATGCATCACAAATACCCAAAACACAGCTAAATGCAGCACTAACCTTTGACAATCTTCATCAGATGACACTCCTAGGACATCATGTTACACAATACATGCATTTTTTGTTCGATAAAGTTCATATTTATATATAAAAACAGCATTTTACATCGGCGCGTGACGTTCCGAAAATATTTTCCCTCAAATGCTTCAGGTGAATCAGCGCTACAATTTACAAAATTACTATTCGAAAACATTGGTAAAATATAATATTGTCATTCAAAGAATTATAGATTAACATCTCGTGAATGCAACCGCATTGCCAGATTTAAAAATAACTTTACTGGGAAATCACACTTTGCAATAAACTAGGTGCTATGCTCAGAAAAATAGGCTAGGCGATACAGGTTAGCGCCATCTTGGACTCATCTAAAATCAAATATACTATTGTAAATATTCACTTACCTTTGATTATCTTCATCAGAAGGCACTTCCAGAAATCCCAGGTCCACAACAAATGTAGTTTTGTTTGAAAAAGTTAATAATTTATGTCCCAATAGCTCCTTCTTGTTAGCGCGTTCCGAAGGCTACTCAAAATGTACGAAGCGCATGGGACTTGTCGTCACGAATGTGCAAAAAAAATGTATTTACGTTCGTTCAAACATGTCAAACGTTGTATAACATAAATCTTTAGGGCCTTTTTCAATCAGAACTTCAATAATATTCAAGGCGGACGATTGCATTGTCTTACAAAACGTTTCAGAACGAGAGAGTATCCACGGGCATGCGCGTGGATAGTAATGGCCCTCCCTCTATGACAAACTTTCCAGGCCTCTCGTTAGGTCAGTTTTTACAGGAGAAGACTCAAACCACTTTGTAATGACTGTTGACATCTAGTGGAAGCCTTAGGAAGTGCTAAATGAATCCTAACTCACTGTGTGTTTCATAGGCAAAGGCTTGAATGTGATTCCACAAATCAGATTTCCACTTCCTGTTAGGATTTGTCTCAGGGTTTTGACTGCCATATGAGTTCTGTTATACTCCCAGACACCATTCAAACAGTTTTAGAAACTTCAGAGTGTTTTCTATCCAGATCTACTAATTATATGCATATTCTCATTTCTGGGTAAGAGTAGTAACCAGTTTAAATCGGGTACGTTTTTTATCCGGCCGTGAAAATACTGCCCCCTATCCCAAACAGGTTTTAATGAACCAAATATAAAACGAGGCCAAATCAAGAAGTGCAGTCGAGGCCAAATCAAGAAGTGCAGTCTCCCTTTAAAGTTTGTGTGGATGGTGGTCTATGAGCACATACTGTATCTAAAAAGGAAAACAAACCCACACATTGTACACTCATATGTCCAGAAACATATCAAGGGCCTGTTGCAAAAGGAAGGAGTTTTTGATTCTAGCGAAGGACCTCCACTACATTTAACTCAGAAGTAGTGTACACACATTCAGTTACTTACAGTTGCATGGTACTGCCCATGCTATTGCTCCCACAGTTAATTGAGACACAGACAGACAGCGGTACAAAGTGAGTGGATCCACTGCTGTCATTGTGTTACTGTTAAGTTGCTGCTGACTTTGTGCTGAATTGACAGGAGAAGCACAAGCTTAAATCAAACATTTGATGAAATCATTGATGTAACTCTGCAATATGCTTGAATGTTTGAGTAACTTTTGCATATCTCAAGTGGCCTCTAAAGGCCAGGGGCCATATGTATCAAGTGTTTCAGAGTAGTGCTGATCTAGGATCAGGGGCCCCCTATCCATGTATACTTATTAATTGAGATCTAAAAGGCAAAACTCATCCTAAATCAGTAATCTCTGACTCGCTTGATACATATGGCCCATGGGGCTATATCCATAGGATTAGGAATTAGAACATGGCTTTATCCTCAGACCACTTCTTGAGGCTGAGCGAGAGAGAGCGAGAGAGAGCGAGATAGAGAGAGAGCGTCAGAATCCTTCTCACCACAGTAGCAACTGGAACATATTTCAACACCGTTGCAGATTTTTTTTATTTTTATATTGAGACATATTTACGCAATGTCATAGAAAGATACCGTGGGAACAGAGACACTGTTTTTGGCTGTGGGGTTGGGTTTAGGTTGTGGATTTTGCACATTCGGTCAGTCCAAAATTGACACCCTTTATAAAGATTAGCAAAAAGACAAAATAAATACAAATACTGAGCTATTACTAATACAATTGCTCAGTTAAAAGAGATTTTGTTTAATAAGTAAAATTTTCTCACTCAAAAAGATAGGTGTCCAAATTATTGCCACCCCTGTTTTCAATACCTTTCAATAACTCACCCTGCGAGGATAATGGCACGGAAGCTTTTTCTAAAAAGTTTTGAGAAAACATTGAGAGGGATTTTCCTTCATACAGAATCTTTCCAGATCCTTGATGTGCTTTGTCTGCACTTTTGGACTTCCCTCTTCAAGCCACAGGTTTTCAATGGGCTTCAAGTCTGGAGACTGAGATGTCCATGTGGGAGGACCACACGTTACTTCAAGTTTACTTTGATATGATGGTTAGGCATATCAATATTTGCACATAAAGGCGTTTCCACCTCCATTTTTTGCACAATTTATTTTACAAACAAAATGATCCCACCATGTCGAACGAACAAATTACCTGTCTGCATTTATAAAATTGTACTGAAACGTCCTGTTTCCGTCATAATTGCTTTTATACGGAATTACTTTACTCACATAAACAAATGGATGGGATCATGGTTAGTGAAATGCTTGCTTACGGTTCCTTTTCCAATGATGCCTCTTACTGACAAAGAGATTAATTCGAACAAATCCCAAAAATGCAATGTTTTTGTACCAAAACTCTGAAGTGGACATTCAAAACATTTAGTTTTATTAAGTCACTTTAGTCAATGTAATTTGAATCATGAGTAATGCAGGTAAAAACTAACATTGAGTTTGTTATCAGCAAACATTTTCTAATAGATGTTTGTCTAAGAATCTGTTATTGTGCTGTATACACAAATAAAACATAACACCATCATTAAAATCACATCTTAGTGGCCAGTGTGGTGCAGCGGTTAGTCCCATGGATCTTGGCACACATGCTCAGCTTAGGCTACCAGAGTCAGCATGGGTTTAATCCGACCCACTGCCCTTCTGACTCGCCAACTCTCCTACATGTCCGGTCTCCGCTTCACTGTCCTATCTCAATAAAATATTAACCTCTTAATAGATCTCTACAGATCGGTGTCCCACCCTCGGGACGGTTGAGCTAATGTGCGCTAATGTGATTAGTATGACGTTTTAAGTAACAAGAACATTTTCTAGGACATAGACATATCTTATATGGGCAGAAAGCTTGAATTCTTGTTAAATATAACTGCATTGTCCAATTTACAGTAGCTACTACAGTGAAAACATACCATGCTATTGTTTGTGGAATGTGCACAGTTATGTACTTGAAAATGTATATATTGACCAATTAGGCATATTTGGGCAGACTTGATACAACATTTTGAACAGAAATGCAATGGTTCATTGGATCAGTCTTAAACTTTGCACATACACTGCTGCCATCAAGTGGGCAAAATCTACATTGTGGCTAGAGTCCTAAGTCAGATAATGGCCTTTCTCTTGCATTTCAAAGATGGAACAAAAAAAATACAAAAAAACTGCATGTTTCTTTCTTTGTATTATCTTTTACCAGATCTAATGTGTTATTCTCCTACAATCATTTCACATTTACACAAACTTCAAAATGTTTCCTTTCAAATGGTATAAAGAATATGCATATCCTTGCTTCAGGGTATAACAGAGGAATAGGTCACTGTATCTTCATCCTGGACCTACAGAGACCACACACACACGCCTAAAGGGTTTAAACAGTGTATAGGAGGTATACCATTACAGTATGTTCAGTATAGCTTCACTTACATCAACTCTATGATGGGGATTTTGATTGAAGTGGTCAATGGAGGAATAGGTAATTCTGTCAGCAGGTTGACTCTACAAGGGTCAAAAATGTGATTGAAACATGTATCATTTAAACTGGACATTAGTCTCAATGCTTCAAAACAACTTGGTCATATCATGTTCCAAATGTCCAAATAAAATGTATATTGATGTGGAGTGGAGTGGTTTACTGCATACAGACTCTATATGAGGAACAATGATAATCAATTCAAACAATGAATAGAGTGTAAAACCTGTTAAATGTTGAGGGCAGAAGGTGTATTTATTAAGCCATGGTACATCAATAATATTATCTTTGTTACTCACAATGCTGTCATCAGCTGTCATTTGAGCTTCTGAAAAGAGCAACAACAAAAAAACAGAAGAATTGATACATTGAAAGTGGCTCTATTACTGTGTCAGTGCTGAACTCCATTAAACCCCCAAAAGAAACAAAACAAAGTTATCTTTACTTGTTCTCCTTCTGCGTGCTATGATGACAGCAGCAACGACACACACAGCTGCTCCCACAGCCACTCCTACTCCCATAGTGAGAATGAGGGTCTGAGTAACTGAGAGGACCAGAGAGGGGATGTGGGTTTGATTTAGTGGGGGAGAACCTGAGAGAGGATGCAGAGCTGTTAACTCACAGTTAACTTTAGCAGGAAAGAAATCAGCGTTACACAGATGAGCAGAAATTCACACCGGAGTAAAAAAACTTTAACATGAAAGTTTAGTTGCATATTGTCGCTGTCAGAAATCCTCTGATCTCCAGAACATACATATTTTCAGACCATATTTTTCCATTACATTTATGTAAAGTGTTCTACATTTTCTTGGTCTTAGAGTCATGCAAAGTTCAGAGTACATTGAGGGAAGTTACTTCTTTTAATACATAAAACATTCATAAAATTAGCAAACATTTTGTTACAAGGTCTTAATGCTCTGTGTATTGACCAAGGTAGTACATCTGACTTTGGCCCAATGCTGTCCCTCTCAATCTACTATACACCTGAGAATGGAAAAAGTATAAAATACAATACCAGCAGAATATGGGGAGGTGGTTGAGAAGTCTGGTCTTGCAGTAGAGGCTGTACTCCCTGGATAGTAGTTGAAAACAAATAGAGTGACCTCTTTTCTTTGGTGAATAAGGGTGACATCACAGTACAGAATGGATCCACATCCACTGAATCACTCTGTGTTGCCTGTAGAGTTCTATACTGCAATCTGTTAAATCTTTCTCTACTCCAATCAGTCAGATAAGAAGAAATTCTTATTTACAATGACGGCCTACCAAAAGGCAAAAGGCCTCCTGGGGCCTGGGGTAAAAACAAAATATAGGACAAAACATGAGGGTTGCAGTAGATATCTCAGATAGGGTTTTATAAATAAGCGTCAACCAGTGGGTCTTGTGACGGGTATACAGAGATGACCAGTTTACCTAGGAGTATAGAGTGCAGTGATGTGTTCTATAAGGAGCATTGGTGGTGTCATGACGTTGGCCTCTTTGGGTACAGGAAGGACAGTTGACCCCCTCCCCTTCGTACCATCACCCAACCTACCTTCCCCCCAACCCAGGGTTGTAAAAAACCCTCTGAGGAGAATCTCCTACCCCATGTTTCATAGAGAGACAAAGGAAATTCTTCCAACTCATAGAATTGGAGAACCGAGCGACATGTGTGTGCTGGAGAAGGTATGGAAGATTGTTGAAGAATCCAGCTACGAACTCATCCGCTTGGTACAATTTTGTGATACTCAGAAGAGACAATATAGCCATATTACCATAAAACTGTTTATATAATAGACTCAGTTTAAGACTTGCCTCATATGGGTGTATGGAATGTATTGATAAGGATAAAGCTTTTGTAAGACATTGAGATGCTATGTACTGATGTAATGTGATAGAATTGTATTTCTGTAACCAAATCTAACTCAGTCATAGGCACGCCCCAGGGACATATACAAGACCAGGCGTCATTTGACCAGCCTGTTCGATGGGCACTATAAAACACTCCCTGATTTACATTTCTCCAGACCAGGCCTACACTCATGGCTAATAGGTTTTACCTTCCAATTCCTCTACTGAAAGTGAACCATACCACGTGGTTAACTTTTAGACTATTGATACCGACAGAATAAGAACAAGTCTTTGATATTAATTATTAGTCTGCAGCTAAAGTAAATTATATCATTGAACGCGAAGACCAACGAAGCAACCATTCGATGACGACATTAATGAAGGTCGCTCTGAAAGATCCATTCTAACCGAGAGAGAGAGAGAACGCGGACAAAACTCCCCAACAGAACTACTCTCCAACAAAAATCAGAACGACACACTGAGCGTAAATATATATTGATTGCAATTGTTCCCGAATGAGTGAGCCTTCAATTGTCAATTGTTAATATTAAATCACCCTGTGTAACTTCTCAGCCGACCTTTTATGACCCATTGTTCAACAGGCCGACCTGACTGCTTAGCCCACAAGGGCACATTCCGATACCAATCCTTTGTGACAATAATTACTGTTTGTATGTTTTTCTGTTAATTTCTTAGTGTAGTAAATAAATGATTTTAAGACAATTGATGTATGGATGATTTTAGTATAGACTGGATTCGTGCAGATACAACAATTTACGACGTTTTGGAATGAGACTGGACTAGAGGTAAATACACCATTTAAACATAAGAAGATAATCGACCTATACTATAATAGAATAGAATATTATAGTACAGGAAAGTTATATTAGGAAAATTATAGCTTTGTAATCTGAATATTCTCCTTGGTGCCCCGACCTCCTAGTTAATTACAATTAAACGATTAATCAGTTTAATCGCGTGATAATAATTACAGGGAGCTAATTGATAAACATATCTTCAGTTTAACCTGTTGGGTCTAGGGGGCAGCATTTGCACGTCTGGATAAAAAAAATGTACCCGATTTAATCTGGTTACTAATCCTACCCAGTAACTAGAATATGCATATACTTATTATATATGGATAGAAAACACTCTAAAGTTTCTAAAACTGTTTGAATGGTGTCTGTGAGTATAACAGAACTCATTTGGCAGGCAAAACCCTGAGACATTTTCTGACAGGAAGTGGATACCTGATGTGTTGTATTGACTTTAAACCTATCCCATTGAAAAACACAGGGGCTTAGGAATATTTTGGCACTTCCTATTGCTTCCACTAGATGTCACCAGCCTTTACAAAGTGTTTTGAGTCTTCTGGAGGGAGATCTGACCGAACAAGAGCCATGGAACGATGATGTCCCATTAGACACCTGGCGCGCGAGTTCATGTTGGGTACCCTCGTTCCAATACGTTATAAAAGAGTATGCATTCGTCCACCTTGAATATTATTCATGTTCTGGTTAAAAAAGGCCCTAATGATTTATGCTATACAACGTTTGACATGTTTGAACGAACGGAAATATATTTTTTCCCCTCGTTCATGACGAGAAGTCCGGCTGGCTTACATCATGTGCTAACGAGACGGAGATTTTTGGACATAAATGATGAGCTTTTTTGAACAAAACTACATTCGTTATGGACCTGTGATACCTGGAAGTGACATCTGATGAAGAGAATCAAAGGTAATGGATTATTTACATAGTATTTTCGATTTTAGATCTCCCCAACATGACGTCTAGTCTGTATCGCAACGCGTATTTTTCTGGGCGCAGTGCTCAGATTATTGCAAAGTGTGATTTCCCAATAAGGTTATTTTTAAATCTGGCAAGTTGATTGAGTTCAAGAGATGTAAATCTATAATTCTTTAAATGACAATATAATATTTTACCAATGTTTTCTAATTTTAATTATTTAATTTGTGACGCTGACTTGACTGTTGGTTATTGGAGGGAAACGATTTCCTCAACATCAATGCCATAGTAAAACGCTGTTTTTGGATATAAATATGAACTTGATAGAACTAAAAATGCATGCATTGTCTAACATAATGTCCTAGGAGTGTCATCTGATGGAGATTGTAAAAGGTTAGTGCATCATTTTAGCTGGTTTTATGGTTTTGGTGACCCTGTCTTTGACTTGACAAAACATTACACACAACTCTTGTAAATGTACTGTCCTAACATACTCTAAATTTATGCTTTCGCCGTAAAACCTTTTTGAAATCGTAAAACGTGGTTAGATTAAGGAGATGTTTATCTTTCAAATGGTGTAAAATAGTTGTATTTTTGAAAAATTTGAATTTTGACATTTATTTGGATTCAAATTTGCCGCTCTTGAAATGCACCTGCTGTTGATGGAGTGCACCACGGGTGGCACGCTAGCGTCCCACCTAGCCCCAAGAGGTTAATGGTACCCCCAAAGACACGACATATTGGTGCCCCCGTGTGAGGACTCAAACTAAAACGCACGTTGGTTCAATTTAATAATACATTTGGAGCCCCCGTGCGAGGAATCTAAGATAGAATTGGACTTTGCTGTGAAATTCTATATATCAATTGTGCAAACAGAATTGTACAAACAGCCTGCTATGTAAACAAAGTGATTGTGCATTTTCCATTGAGAGAAGCTATTTAGAGTAGCTCCGGTCTTATGTCGATAGCAGTAGGGATCAAATTCCAGATTTAGTCCGTTAGGCCAAACGGTACTATTTCTGTCGGTAAATATTAACTTCTAGAGTAAGGTTAGAAATTAGAAGTTAACTGTCTGGGAACCGAGCCGAATAATTTGCCTACCGCACTAAGACTGTGGGCAGACCGTATGCGTATTTGTAGTTAAGTACCGTGTCGCTCCGGTCAACATAAACGCTAGCAGAATATGCTGAATGGGGTTAAGGTGAGACGTCACTAGAAAACCCACCCTTTCCATAAGGGAAAGGATCCTATTTTGGTGCTTGGAAGGATACTCCTGAACCAAGTAGCAATAGCTTAGCATTACGGGTAAGCTAACAGAGAGGGAACATTTTACCCTCCACCGTAACACGTTTAAAATTTCTCCGCTAGCGCGACGGAAGTCCGACCTTTGTACTTCCGTTTAAATTTCAGCATTCTGCACCCTGGTGGTGAAGAATTGCCAGTACATCTCTAGGGGAAATTCAAACGTGGAGCACGTCTCATTCAATTTAACTAACAAGTGAAATTGCCAGATTTACCTTTTCAAGTGGATCTTTCAAATAATATCCAAAATTGATTGGGCGTCTACAATGAGACATGATTAACTTTTTCCAAACTTAACTTAGATGAAGCAATGCTCTCAGGTTAATTGAAAGTTAATTCCCAGATAGCCTATACAGGTTTGATATATCATAAATAGATTAATCAGTAAAATCTGCTTTAGCAAGGCACAGTCAGTAAAACCCCTTTACGGACGTTCAGCCCCAGGGAGGTGCGTACCCTAGTGGTGAAGGGTCCCAACATTTGAACTACGGTTTACACTTATGATATCCAATCAATGGAGATTGTATGGATTATCGTCTCATTCAATTTATTTAGTTAAATTGTCGAACATACCTTTCTAGGTTCTTCCAATTAAATGAGACAACTTAAACTTTGCATATTAACCTGGATGAAGCAACCTCTCAGGTAATTCAAGTTTAATACCCAGATAGCCTACCCAGGTAGGACTAATCATTGGCATTGATTAATTCAATTTGCTTTTGCAAATTCATTCACGTCCAACTTCCACAGTACTGTACAGTACTGATGGTTCATTAACGTCTATAAATAGATTAAAATCGTCTTTGCAGTTTTCCACATTCCAAAACCACATTTTGGAAAATTAGGAAAAACATTTTTTTCCTTTCAAATGTTCGAATAATGTGCAAGCTATCAGAGGGGGTGGTTCCCACTCGCCCGCTAATTAGTGAACCTCCACCCGTAAATGGATTGATCTCTGACCTCAGCAGCGATAACAACCCTAATTATGCCATTAGTGGAAAAACAGACAACAATGTTTTCCAAAATCAACCATCGGGCGCAGGCCTCGTAAAGGTTCTCTCCAGTCTAGCTCTGATGTCTTGCCATCCGAGATTGCCATCTGTCCAATACCGCAGTGCACAGCTGAAGCACGAGCAGGTAACGGTAGACATAAAGGGACAGGTGGAGAGAACCGGAAAACCAATCACAAATGCAGAAAAGGGAAAAATTCTGCTAGCTATGGAACTGCGTTCGAAAACTGAACAATTAAATGTAATTGCAAAAACGTATGACGATGAACAAGCACAAGCTCTTCAACAAAATCGTTTTCTACAGGAACAACTCGATTTAGCCAAAACTAAATACGATGATGTCCACGCCAAACTAGATAAATCCGAAGAGTTATCTACAAACAGGAGCGCTCAACTTGACAACATGCATGCTGTTTTGTTGAATGTTACTCAAAATAACACGGTGCTCCTCAAAGCGCTGCAAACCAAAGACGATCAGTTAATGAACACAATGACAAAGTTGGATGATAAATCAGCAGAACTTATTTAAGTCGCTGACCAAATGAATGATGAGAGAACTCAGGTGATGAGGTTGGAAATATTGACTTCTAAGCAAGCAGAGGAAATCTCATCACTGAATCTCTCGCTCCGTACTCAAGACCTCTATCTGCAAACCATGACAGATAAGTTTGAGATCGAAAGGAGCAGGTGTGACACTCACGTGTCCAAAATCAGTACTCTAAGCACTCAAGTGGACTCTGCAATGCAGCAGAATTCCACCCTTAGGTACCATCTGGAGGAAATCCAGAATGGTCACGCTCTACAGCGCGACTTCCCATCCAAGCAACCGGAGCCCTGTACTCACAGGAGTGAAGACAATAGGTTTCAGACCTTGCCTCCCTCATGTGTCCCTCAGTCTTCTCCTCTTGGCCCTTCGGCACTGAGTAATATGGCGCCTCTTGGCCAACAACAACAAGGCTTGGCTTCTTCTCTTGGCCTTTCGGCCCCAATTTCTCCACAGGATGAAGCCAACCCTCTCCGCCCGCTTGGCGCAGAATGCCTTGACAAACTCGTCAAGAATTTCCCCACCTTTGACCCCGTTCCAGGTCAGCCAAACGATACTGAGACGTTCCTAGCTGACATAGAGGACGCGTTGGGTGGCTACCCGAACGCTACGGGTTCTGACAGGGTTTACCTGTTGACGCGAACGTCGAAAAGACACGTGACGAGGTTCATTCGTCTACAACAGCAACACGTGCTAAATGACTATGCTAAACTTGCCACAGCTTTGAAATTAGAATTCAGTGGTTCTGCGACTCGCAAACACGATAGCTCACTGGCTAACACCGTCAAACAAGCTCGGAACGAACACCCACAAGCTTTCTATCATAGGCTTCGTTCAGCTTACTTTGGCCTATTCACAGAAACAGGAATGGAAGAGCTGTTACCATTCAAACAAATGTTTCTGTCGAACATGTATCCCACCTTCATTACCTACTTGGGCCCTGCAGCCCACGTTGGCTTGCCTATCTTACAACTCAGAGAGCTTGCAAGCACAGCTTTTGAGGCATCAAAAGTTCACAACGCTAAGAGCCCTGACCACTCAGTTTTGAAGTTTAACCAGGAGCACTCACTCCAGTTAGAGGGTGCATTATCAGGTATTGGAGCGTCTAGAGATGACGCACAACAACAGTTTCTACCACGAAACCATGATTCCAATAACCTCCGCGGTCGAAATAACTGTAAATAACTGCCATCAACATGACTACCGCTACAATCGACCCGTTCGCTACGTTCCTGCACCCAACCCACCAAAAGTGTCAGCGCACAAGGGTAACAAAGGGTTGAAGGACGATCAAAACGTAGACCAATGTTCTCCAGAAGTCCCACTACGGGAAGAACTTAAGCGAGAACAATTTGATAAAAGGGTAAAAGATAAGTCACAAGGACTAGACGGGGAATTACCGGACACCAGGTCCGCAGGAATTAACACCCATAGCATGGACGTTAACCTCTATGGGCTAGGTGGGACGCAGGCGTCCCCCCCGTGGTGCACTCCATCAACAGCAGGTGCATTTCAAGAGCGGCAAATTTGAATCCAAATAAATGTCAAAATTCAAATTTTTCAAACATACAACTATTTTACACCCTTTGAAAGATAAACATCTCCTTAATCTAACCACGTTTTACGATTTCAAAAAGGTTTTACGGCGAAAGCATAAATTTAGAGTATGTTAGGACAGTACATTTACAAGAGTTGTGTGTAATGTTTTGTCAATTCAAAGACAGGGTCACCAAAACCATAAAACCAGCTAAAATGATGCACTAACCTTTTACAATCTCCATCAGATGACACTCCTAGGACATTATGTTAGACAATGCATGCATTTTTAGTTCTATCAAGTTCATATTTATATCCAAAAACAGCGTTTTACTATGGCATTGATGTTGAGGAAATCGTTTCCCTCCAATAACCGGCAGTCAAGTCAGCATCACAAATTAAATAATAAAAATGAGAAAACATTGGTAAAATATTATATTGTCATTTAAAGAATTATAGATTTACATCTCTTGAACGCAATCAACTTGCCAGATTTAAAAATAACCTTACTGGGAAATCACACTTTGCAATAATCTGAGCACTGCGCCCAGAAAAATACGCATTGCGATACAGACTAGTCGTCATGTTGGGGAGATCTAAAATCGAAAATACTATGTAAATAATCCATTACCTTTGATTCTCTTCATCAGATGTCACTTCCAGGTATCACAGGTCCATAACGAATGTAGTTTTGTTCAAAAAAGCTCATCATTTATGTCCAAAAATCTCCGTCTTGTTAGCACATGATCTAAGCCCGCCGGACTTCACTTCATGAACGAGGGGAAAAAATATATTTACGTTCGTTCAAACATGTCAAACGTTGTATAGCATAAATCATTAGGGCCTTTTTTAACCAGAACATGAATAATATTCAAGGTGGACGAATGCATACTCTTTTATAACGTATTGGAACGAGGGTACCCAACATGAACTCGCGCGCCAGGTGTCTAATGGGCCATCATCGTTCCATGGCTCTTGTTCGGTCAGATCTCCCTCCAGAAGACTCAAAACACTTTGTAAAGGCTGGTGACATCTAGTGGAAGCAATAGGAAGTGCCAAAAATATTCCTCAGCCCCTGTGTTTTTCAATGGCATAGGTTTAAGGTAATACAACACATCAGGTATCCACTTCCTGTCAGAAAATGTCTCAGGGTTTTGCCTGCCAAATGAGTTCTGTTATACTCACAGACACCATTCAAACAGTTTTAGAAACTTTAGAGTGTTTTCTATCCATATCTAATAAGTATATGCATATTCTAGTTACTGGGTAGGATTAGTAACCAGATTAAATCGGGTACATTTTTTTTATCCAGCCGTGCAAATACTGCCCCCTAGCCCTAACAGGTTAAAGTTCACATTTCTCCCGCTCTCACTCAAGACCCTATCCAGGGCCCGCTTGATCAAGAAACAAGCCCCCGGGCTCTGTCCATAGACTCTGATACAAAAGTTGCGAAGAAAAAGGTCAAACGCTTCGTTAAAGCCAAGCCCACTCAAAATCAGAAAAGTCAATCTGCTTCCATCTTGAACAGACATGGCACATCACGTCGTTGCGAACGACCACTCCACTTTGTGGGGAATATGTCCACTAACCACGAATCTAAACGGCCATACCTGGAAACAGTCCTGGAGGACTGCTTAGCTTGTCATGCGCTAATTGATTCGGGTGCGACAATATCACTCATCTCTCAAACATTGTTTGATGATCTCAAAAGGGCTTTGAAACCAACTAAACGTTGGTTAAAAGTGGAACGATGCGACACTAAACTTCGAGGGGTCACTCAGACTACCTCGCCTCTCACATTGAGAGTCATGCTGAAACTACACTTCCAGGACGTATCGCTCGTTCACCCTGTGTATGTTACCAGCCTCAAAACTGTAACCCTGCTACTTGGAGCAGACTTGATGGATCGGTTACTCCCATTGATGGATTGGAAAACCAACCAGGTATGGTCACAGGCCACAGTGCCTTCTCCACTGACCACACCGTCTCCCCCTAACGCTAGCTGCAACGCAGTCCTTCACGAGGGGTATCTGTCGAAAGCACCCCTTGAGAAAAAGACGTTTAGAAACCTCTTGGTACAAAATCCGATCCACGGAGATAGTACGATATCTCGACACATTCCATCAGCCAACCTGATTGACCATTCTTTTCATGATTTCGAGCCAGCTGTCTCTGTGAATAAGCAACTTCCCTCCTCCTTGCAGTCATGTAATACGGTAGTTGAGATGAACTTTTCTTTCCCTTTGGACACTTCCGCAAGCACTGCGGCCGTCCCAGCAAGAAAAACATTGATGCGCAGAGTATACTCTGCTTCCGATGATACACCTTCCGCTTTGTTGGGGACTGTCACCCCTTACAATGACACTAATGGTGTCAGTCCAGCAACTGACCCGATGACTCCCACTTGTGAAACACTTTGCGATATCACAGACCGATATCCTCGTCTCAGTTCACAGGTAATGAAGAGGTTGCCACACGCGGACGCGGTGGTGACTGACATGCCTCGACAACCACTGAGCGTTTTGAAGCACAAACACCAGGAGATTTGGTTGAAAGGTTACAGCCACTCTCATAAAAACCCGGCCGCTGACAACTCGTACATAGGGTCCGACCTTTTCATTTGCGCATCGGACACCAACACCACCCGCTGGTGGGGGGGTCCCGAGGCACAAAGGGGGGGAATAGTAGCCCAGACCCATGATGAGCCTCATCGAGGCCGGTGGGGGGGTCGAGACTACGGACAACAGCGTACGAGGCCGCCAGAGCATAAATCAAATCTAGTTGTAAACTCTCCTACGAGAACAGTGAGGAGCAGACAGGCCCCTAGACGGGGATTATCTTAGAAGACATCTAAGATAGTACTGAGGTGTACCACACTGGTCGTAAAGGAAGTCCAGTGGACTTGTCCACCTCCAAAACTAATGGCAACAATAATCATTCTTTGCCATGCGTAGGTTCAACTACAATACAACTAGTAAAATGCTCCAATCATGTGTTCCGGTAGATAATATTTCAGAATAAATCGGTAGGATAACTGGTCCCCTTGAGTACCAGTACCAATACCAGCTACAATCAGTAAGAAGGTTAGAGACTTAACAAATCAAATTACCATTGACAACAGCGACATAGGAGTCACTCAGAGTGCAACACGTGGAGGGGAATCTCCAGTGCACTCTTCCAATGGTTAACACACATGTCACTAATAAATAGGACCCTCCATTCAGGAGTAAAATTATTAGAAGTCATGAACCATGATCACACCACGTATGACTGGTCCAATACTTAAAGAGTACTTCCGTCGTGAGGTTAGCTCCTCCGTGGATAACATAGCTATGAAATAGACTTCATACCTATCGCCACTACAATAGTGGAAGACAGTGACTTGTAGAAAACTACTACAGACTTCCTTGACACCAATTCTGACTGACCTCCAGGCATTGACCTGAAAATTACCTGACTACGTCAGACTCATTCTGAACAAGTTGTAATCTGCCCGGATACTTGGTTTTCTTCCCTTGACATGCGCGCTTGTGTAAGCATAAACGCACATGCACAACGGAACATCCAATTAGGATTTATGCTAGGACCACTTAAGGGCCCAAACAATATACCAGCCTTAGTAAAGTTGAACATTTACTTCTAGGCCTTTGACTCAACAGCACTCACCAGTTTTCTTCCCAGAAGTCTGTAGGTCATACCTGTAGACTGCCCAAAACTAGTTCATTACAGCTGTAGACTTATCATATAGTTATCAACTTAGGATAGCGCCTAAGCAACACACCAAGTAGGAAAACCCTAGATATGGCATTAGAGACAATGCCATGATAATCATTTTGCCAGAACATTGGACGTATATAGAATACAGTCCAATTAGATGATTTTTTTGTGTGAACTATATTTTGTATATTTTTGTTTTGTTTATGCTTTCATTCCTTTTCGGTTCAGTTCCTTTGACACTTAGGAAGTGATAGAGCCATAAACAAAGTCCCCATACAACCATCACTTAGTGCCACAACGCCGCTCATTGGGGAATGAATGTAATTATATATATTTCATGAGTGTGTGTGCGTTGTTAACATCTGCCTAAGTTACTGCCCAGATCTTCCAGTCTGGACGACGGGTCCGGAACGGCGACCCCAAATCCAGACACCCACAGCCTATCCTTGTGGCGGCATGCCCGCTGTCAGAGAGACTACCAAGGTAAACCACCAGAGGGGGGGGACCGCAACGGCGATCACCAACCAGGACATCCCCTGGCCCTTCCTGGGGTACTTTACAGCTTCCAGGGAACCTACCAAGGTACACCAATTGAGGAGACCGCAACGGCGATCACCAACCGGACATCAACTGCCCATCCTTGTGGTGGACGGCTCCGCTTTCAGAGAGCCTACCAAGTTCAACCACCAGAGAGGACTGCAACGATGATCTACCAATGGGACATCACGTGGTCATGATTTTATGTTGATTTGTAACTTGCAGGATAAACAAGATCCAAACCACCAGGGGGGTATGTCATGACGTTGGCCTCTTTGGGTACAGGAAGGACAGTTGACCCCCTCCCCTTCGTACCATCACCCAACCTACCTTCCCCCCAACCCAGGGTTGTAAAAAACCCTCTGAGGAGAATCTCCTACCCCATGTTTCATAGAGAGACAAAGGAAATTCTTCCAACTCATAGAATTGGAGAACCGAGCGACATGTGTGTGCTGGAGAAGGTATGGAAGATTGTTGAAGAATCCAGCTACGAACTCATCCGCTTGGTACAATTTTGTGATACTCAGAAGAGACAATATAGCCATATTACCATAAAACTGTTTATATAATAGATTCAGTTTAAGACTTGCCTCATATGGGTGTATGGAATGTATTGATAAGGATAAAGCTTTTGTAAGACATTGAGATGCTATGTACTGATGTAATGTGATAGAATTGTATTTCTGTAACCAAATCTAACTCAGTCATAGGCACGCCCCAGGGACATATACAGGACCAGGCGTCATTTGACCAGCCTGTTCGATGGGCACTATAAAACACTCCCTGATTTACATTTCTCCAGACCAGGCCTACACTCATGGCTAATAGGTTTATACCTTCCAATTCCTCTACTGAAAGTGAACCATACCACGTGGTTAACTTTTAGACTATTGATACCGACAGAATAAGAACAAGTCTTTGATATTAATTATTAGTCTGCAGCTAAGTAAATTACATCATTGAACGCGAAGACCAACGAAGCAACCATTCGATGACGACATTAATGAAGGTCGCTCTGAAAGATCCATTCTAACCGAGAGAGAGAGAGAGAGAACGCGGACAAAACTCCCCAACAGAACTACTCTCCAACAAGAATCAGAACGACACACTGAGCGTAAATATATATTGATTGCAATTGTTCCTGAAAGAGTGAGCCTTCAATTGTCAATTGTTAATATTAAATCACCCTGTGTAACTTCTCAGCCGACCTTTTATGACCCATTGTTCAACAGGCCGACCTGACTGCTTAGCCCACAAGGGCACATTCCGATACCAATCCTTTGTGACAATAATTACTGTTTGTATGTTTTTCTGTTAATTACTTAGTGTAGTAAATAAATGATTTTAAGACAATTGATGTATGGATGATTTTAGTAAAGACTGGGTTCGTGCAGATACAACAATTTACGACGTTTTGGAATGAGACTGGACTAGAGGTAAATACACCATTTAAACTTAAGAAGATAATCGACCTATACTATAATAGAATATAATATTATAGTACAGGAAAGTTATATTAGGAAAATAATAGCTTTGTAATCTGAATATTCTCCTTGGTGCCCCGACCTCCTAGTTAATTACAATTAAACGATTAATCAGTTTAATCGCGTGATAATAATTACAGGGAGCTAATTGATAAACATATCTTCAGTTTAATGGTACCCCCAAAGACACGACAGTGGCAAATCTGATGGCCGAATGGTAAATAACATCTAGCCGCTCGAGAGCATCCTTACCTGCCGATCTATAAATCTCCGTAATCTAGCATGGGTTGGATGCTCATCTGAATCAGGGTTAGTTTGGCAGCTGGGGTGACAAGTTTTTCCAAGACGTTTGATAAACAGGTCAAAATAGAAATAGGCCTATAACAGTTAGGTTCAGCTTGATCTCCCCTTTAAATTAAATGACTAACAGTGGCTGCCTTCCAAGCAACGGGAACCTCCCCAGAGAGGAGAGACAGGTTAAAAAGGCCAGAGATAGGCTTGGCGATTATAGGGGCAGCAACCTTAAAGAAGAAAGGGTCTTAATCATCTGACCCAGATCGTTTTTTGGGGTCAAGTTTAAGGAGCTCCTTTAGCACCTCGGACTCAGTGACCATCTGCAGGGAGAAACTTTGTAGCGGGCAGTGGAAAAAGAGGGAGGAACATCGGGCCGGTCGCATTAGAAGGGGTGGGTGATGAAGAATTGTTGGACGGGCAAGGAGGCGTGGCTGAGTCAAATAGGAATCCTGACTTAATGAAGTGGTGATTAAAGAGCTCAATCATGTGCTTCTTGTCAGTAACAACCACATCCTCAACATTAAGGGACATGGGCAACTGTGAGGAGGAGCAATATACAAGTAGAACTTCCTATGAATATGTTTGGGGCTGTTTTTACATGACCAGTCTTATACTGTTGTGGAGTACTGTTGGTTGTCTTGATGGGAATTAGAGTAGTTACATCAGAACTGTCTGAATAACAAAATCAAGTGAATTTCTCGACCCAGAAATAGGTATACAGTACTTGTTGGCTGTTTTGCATATGATTATAAACACTACACTTGTACACAGTGACATTTAAACTGATTTAAACAGTAATACTCACTAGTTAGAACAGACAGATGAACAGGGGCATCACCTCCATGTCTTGGTCCAGTCTCTGTAAGGAACTGTCGACAGGTGTAGAGTCCAGCATCCTCAGCACTGACATCACTAACATGTAGAGAACAGTTAGACTCTAAACTCAGTCTGTCTGCTCTCTCTGTCTTCTCAACTTTGATCTTCCCCAATGCGACCTCTTCAATAGTTACTTTAGATCCAGCTCTGTTATAGATCCATGTAGTTGAGGAGCAGTTTGGATAAACCACATTGTTACACGGCAGACTGACATCATCTCCCACTCTGGAGAACATAGAGAGAGTTTCTCCACTGACACCTGGAAGGAGTATGACATCAGATAATTATTAACTGGTAATACAGATGACATTATATTTCATAGGTATTCTTATTGATATTCTTCAGGTGTGAATAGTGTAATATACTGTTCAGTATGTATATTTTTCAGATTGATGGTTTTCCGTGTTGAATGATCTCTAAATAAATATAATTGTTATTCTCTCCTCTGTCTTACCTGATAGTAGGTACAAAACAGTCACAAGCAATCCCAAAAATGAATGATGGATGTCAGCCATGATCCCCCCTCTCTCTCTCCCCTCTGTTTCTGTCTCTTTCCTCTGTCAGAGTGTCTCAGCAATATGAGTTTCTCACCATACAGCAGCATCTCTATTCACCACTGTAGAATCACTTCCTCAATGTGGTCATGTTTTTGTCTCTAGTTTCTGACACCTTTATTAGGGCACAAGGCGAGACCCAGATGCAGACACGGGAGGCAGATGGTTTAAGTTTTTTATATTCATTATAATCCAAAAGGGTAGGCAAGAGAATGGTCTTGGACAGGCAAAAGGTCAAAATCAGTTCAGACTCCAGGAGGTACAGAGTGGCAGGCAGGCTCGAGGTTAGGGCAGGTAGAATGGTCAGGCAGGCAGGTACAGAGTCTGGAAACAGGCAGGGGTCAAAACCGGGAGGACTAGCAAAAAGTGAATAGAAAAAGCAGGCGCACAGGAAAACCACGCTGGCTGACTTGAACATACAAGAAAGAAAGCGCTTAATTCTAAGCTATGATGGAAAGTGCCTTGTTTTTTTAATGCGATGGTATTGGAAGCTATTACAAATTCTATTACAAACACACACGTGAAAGTGTTATTGGTTGTGATTTTCTGATTTTCATCATGTGATAATTTAGGGGTTTTCCAGTTTTTTTTTTAAACACCACTCCTGAATAAGAAACAATGTAATTGCACAGAGAGACAGGAAACACAGGGATAAATACACCGGGGAAAACAAGCGACACCTGGAGGGAGTGAAGACAATCACAAGAACAGGTGAAACAGATCAGGGCGTGACAACCTTGGTGAGAATGCTCACCCCCGTCTCTTTTTTTCCCTTTACTAGCTCTGACTATGCTGATAGCTACTTTGAGGAAAAATGTACTTACTATGACTGTGATACAGTATGTGGTTGTCCCACCTGGGACAAAAGATGAATGAAGTAATTACTAAATGACTCAAATGTAAATGTACATATATGATGAAGCTACTGATCAGCACTGTTCTTCTCGTGACTGGTCGATACTTCAGTAATATGTCAAACACTGTCTTACTCTCTCAAGTCCAAAACACAATTTCAGCACTGTGTTTAACAAAATGTGCCCAAATCATATTTTTTTTTAAATTAGAGACATATTCTGCCTATCCAGGTGTCAGACACTCTCTCTATGTTCTCCAGAGTGGGAGATGATGTCAGTCTGCCGTGTAACAATGTGGTTTATCCAGACTGTTCCTCAACTACATGGATCTATAACAGAGACGCATCTACTGGTACTATTGAAGAGGTCAATAGGGGAGGTCAGGAAAGGAAAACAAACTAACAGAACAGCCAGATTCAGTGTTGGGTCTATCTGTTCTCTACATGTTAGTGATGACAAAGCTGAGGATGCTGGAGTCTACATTTGTAAAGAGAACCTTAAGAATGGAACAAAATGTGGAGTGGATGAAGCTTTTTATTTGTCACTTCTAAATAGTGAGTATTACTGTTTGAATACATTCAATTTGATATATTAGATGTATTTGTGACAGTAAACTATCTCCTTTTCTTTCACAGTCTCACAGTCTACGTCAATGACAGATACACAGCCTGATGGAACAGTGAAATGAACATGCAGGGAGCATGTTCAGCTATTATGGAAACTGTAACCCACTCATCATTAGTGGTGTTACTCTGAGCTGGGTGGATGAGACCAGCTAACACAATGATCTTCCTGTGACATCACTCTGACTGTGACACTCCAGAGGGAGGACAACAACAGGAAGCTGACGTGTCAGCTGACTGAAAGGGGATAAGTGAAGACCTCCATTGACACCTCTATGTGTTCTTGTTATGTTCCTATAATCTGAATAACTTCACAAGATTTAATGACATTAAAGTGACTATCAAACCTGATCCTTTCTCCTGATATCAGTGATGAGTGAACAAACATACTGCTCTCTACTGTATGTGTCTGATGATGAAGAGTTATTTAAAAGAGGATGTTCTTCTCCTGAACTAGATATTAAAGACAAGGGCACGGAAGATGGTGATGTCATCTCCACAGTCCCAGGAAAAAACCCTCCATCAGTATGATGTGTGCAGACATACTGTAGTACATCTTCCAAGTGCCATCTTGATATGTAGAAGTTAGCAACGTTCCTGTAAAGCAGTGTTTCTTAAATGTTGGGTCAGGGTTGGTACCTTTAACGGCTTGAGACTGAGAATAGAAAAGAGACCTTTATTGACTTCACCTTTAAATTCTCAGTGACACAATTAACATTTACATTTAACATTTAAGTCATTTAGCAGACGCTCTTATCCAGAGCGACTTACAAATTGGTGCATCCACTTTATGATATCCAGTGGAACAACCACTTTACAATAGTGCATCTAAATATTTTAAGGGGGGGGGGGGGGGGGGGGGCTGGGGGGTTAGAAGGATTACTTTATCCTATCCTAGGTATTCCTTAAAGAGGTGGGGTTTCAGGTATCTCCGGAAGGTGGTGATTTAATCCGCTGTCCTGGCGTCGTGAGGGAGCTTATTCCACCATTGGGGTGCCAGAGCAGCGAACAGTTTTGACTGGGCCGAGCGGGAACTGTGCTTCCTCAGAGGTAGGGAGGCGAGCAGGCCAGAGGTGGATGAACGCAGTGCCCTTGTTTGGGTGTAGGGCCTGATCAGAGCCTGAAGGTACGGAGGTGCCGTTCCCCTCACAGCTCCGTAGGCAAGCACCATGGTCTTGTAGCGGATGCGAGCTTCAACAGGAAGCCAGTGGAGAGAGCGGAGGAGCGGGGTGACGTGAGAGAACTTGGGAAGGTTGAACACCAGACGGGCTGCGGCGTTCTGGATGAGTTGTAGGGGTTTAATGGCACAGGCAGGGAGCCCTGCCAACAGCGAGTTGCAGTAATCCAGACGGGAGATGACAAGTGCCTGGATTAGGACCTGCGCCGCTTCCTGTGTAAGGCAGGGTCGTACTCTACGAATGTTGTAGAGCATGAACCTACAGGATCGGGTCACCACCTTGATGTTAGTAGAGAACGACAGGGTGTTGTCCAGGGTCACTCCAAGGTTCTTAGCACTCTGGGAGGAGGACACAATGGAGTTGTCAACCGTGATGGCGAGATCATGGAATGGGCAGTCCTTCCCCGGGAGGAAGAGCAGCTCCGTCTTGCCGAGGTTCAGCTTGAGGTGGTGATCCGTCATCCACACTGATATGTCTGCCAGACATGCAGAGATGCAATTCGCCACCTGGTTATCAGAAGGGGGAAAGGAGAAGATTAATTGTGTGTCGTCTGCATAGCAATGGTAGGAGAGACCATGTGAGGATATGACAGAGCCAAGTGACTTGGTGTATAGCGAGAATAGGAGAGGGCCTAGAACAGAGCCCTGGGGGACACCAGTGGTGAGAGCACGTGGTGCGGAGACAGATTCTTGCCACGCCACCTGGTAGGAGCGACCTGTCAGGTAGGACGCAATCCAAGCGTGGGCCGCACCGGAGATGCCCAACTCGGAGAGGGTGGAGAGGAGGATCTGATGGTTCACCGTATCAAAGGCAGCAGATAGGTCTAGGAGGATGAGAGCAGAGGAGAGAGAGTTAGCTTTAGCAGTGCGGAGAGCCTCCGTGACACAGAGAAGAGCAGTCTCAGTTGAATGACCAGTCTTGAAACCTGACTGATTTGGATCGAGAAGGTCATTCTGAGAGAGATAGCAGGAGAGCTGGCCAAGGACGGCACGTTCAAGAGTTTTGGAGAGAAAAGAAAGAAGGGATACTGGTCTGTAGTTGTTGACATCGGAGGGATCGAGTGTAGGTTTTTTCAGAAGGGGTGCAACTCTCGCTCTCTTGAAGACGGAAGGGACGTAGCCAGCGGTCAAGGATGAGTTGATGAGTGAGGTGAGGTAAGGGAGAAGGTCTCCGGAAATGGTCTGGAGAAGAGAGGAGGGGATAGGGTCAAGCGGACAGGTTGTTGGGCGGCCGGCCGTCACAAGACGCGAGATTTCATCTGGAGAGAGAGGGGAGAAAGAGGTCAAAGCACAGGGTAGGGCAGTGTGAGCAGGACCAGCGGTGTCATTTGACTTAGCAAACGAGGATCGGATGTCGTCGACCTTCTTTTCAAAATGGTTGACGAAGTCATCCGCAGAGAGGGAGGAGGGGGAGGAGGATTCAGGAGGGAGGAGAAGGTGGCAAAGAGCTTCCTAGGGTTAGAGGCAGATGTTTGGAATTTAGAGTGGTAGAAAGTGGCTTTAGCAGCAGAGACAGAAGAGGAAAATGTAGAGAGGAGGGAGTGAAAGGATGCCAGGTCCGCAGGGAGGCGAGTTTTCCTCCATTTCCGCTCGGCTGCCCGGAGCCCTGTTCTGTGAGCTCGCAATGAGTCGTCGAGCCACGGAGCAGGAGGGGAGGACCGAGCCGGCCTGGAGGATAGGGGACATAGAGAATCAAAGGATGCAGAAAGGGAGGAGAGGAGGGTTGAGGAGGCAGAATCAGGGGATAGGTTGGAGAAGGTTTGAGCAGAGGGAAGAGATGATAGGATGGAAGAGGAGAGAGTAGCGGGAGAGAGAGAGCGAAGGTTGGGACGGCGCAATACCATCCGAGTAGGGGCAGAGTGAGAAGTGTTGGATGAGAGCGAGAGGGAAAAGGATACAAGGTAGTGGTCGGAGACTTGGAGGGGAGTTGCAATGAGATTAGTGGACGAACAGCATCTAGTAAAGATGAGGTCAAGCGTATTGCCTGCCTTGTGAGTAGGGGGGGAAGGTGAGAGGGTGAGGTCAAAAGAGGAGAGGAGTGGAAAGAAGGAGGCAGAGAGGAATGAGTCAAAGGTAGACGTGGGGAGGTTAAAGTCATCCAGAACTGTGAGAGGTGAGCCATCCTCAGGAAAGGAACTTATCAAGGCGTCAAGCTCATTGATGAACTCTCCAAGGGAACCTGGAGGGCGATAAATGATAAGGATGTTAAGCTTGAAAGGGCTGGTAACTGTGACAGCATGGAATTCAAATGAGGAGATAGACAGATGGGTCAGGGGAGAAAGAGAGAATGTCCACTTGGGAGAGATGAGGATTCCAGTGCCACCACCCCGCTGGCCAATACGGTCTTCCTCCCTAACTACACAGTAGAAATAGGATCTGTTTCTGTATGCGGTGTAAATGTTGAATTTGTGGTTGAGAGTACCAGTAGTTTGATTCCTGTCAGGACAACAATCAGAGCCCCACAGAACAGTGTCTGACAGGTCAGTTAGTGGCCTTTCAGATAGAATAGCACTCTCTAGTGGTAGCAGTTGTAATGGGAGTTCCAGACAAAGCTTTTACTCTTCATAGTCAATCATTAACTTCTCTAGGGCCAGTGGGACGATTTCGTCCCACCTACGTAACAGCCAGTGGAATCCCGTGGCGCCTTATTCAAATACCTTAGAAATGCTATTACTTCAATTTCTCAAACATATGACTATTTTACACCACTTTAAAGACAAGACTCTCGTTAATCTAACCACACTGTCCGATTTCAAAAAGGCTTTACAACGAAAGCAAAACATTAGATTATGTCAGCAGAGTACCCAGCCAGAAATAATCAGACACCCATTTTTCAAGCTAGCATATAATGTCACATAAACCCAAACCACAGCTAAATGCAGCACTAACCTTTGATGATCTTCATCAGATGACACTCCTAGGACATTATGTTATACAATACATGCATGTTTTGTTCAATCAAGTTCATATTTATATCAAAAAACAGCTTTTTACATTAGCATGTGACGTTCAGAACTAGCATACCCACCGCAAACTTCCGGTGAATTTACTAAATTACTCACGATAAACGTTGACAAAAAACATAACAATTATTTTAAGAATTATAGATACAGAACTCCTCTATGCACTCGTTATGTCCGATTTTAAAATAGCTTTTCGGTGAAAGCACATTTTGCAATATTCTAAGTAGATAGCCCGGCATCACAGGGCTAGCTATTTAGACACCCAACAAGTTTAGCCCTCACCAAAGTCAGATTTACTATAAGAAAAATGTTATTACCTTTGCTGTTCTTCGTCAGAATGCAATCCCAGGACTTCTACTTCAATAACAAATGTTGGTTTGGTTCAAAATAATCCATAGTTATATCCAAATAGCGGCGTTTTGTTCGTGCATTCAAGACACTATCCGAAAGGGTAAAGAAGGGTGATGCGCCCGACGCGTTTCGTGACAAAAAAATTCTAAATATTCCATTACCGTACTTCGAAGCATGTCAACCGCTGTTTAAAATAAATGTTTATGCCATTTTTCTCGTAAAAAAGCAATAATATTCCGACCGGGAAATCGTGTTTTAGTACAAAGAGAGAGAAAATAAAAACATGGTGTCGCCCCATGCACGCGCCTCAGTCTGATGGTCCTCTGATAGACCACTTACCAAAGGCGCTAATGTTTTTCAGCCAGGGGCTGGAATTACATCATTCAGCTTTTTCCCGGGTTCTGAGAGCGTATGGGAGCCGTAGGAAGTGTCACGTTACAGCAAAGATCCTAAGTTTTCAATAAACAGAGCCAAGAAGCCCAAGGAATGGTCAGAGAGGGTACTTCCTGTACAGAATCGTCTCAGGTTTTTGCCTGCCATATGAGTTCTGTTATACTCGCAGACACCATTCAAACAGTTTTAGAAACTTTAGGGTGTTTTCTATCCAAAGCCAATAATTATATACATATTCTAGTTTCTGGGCAGTAGTAATAACCAGATTAAATCGGGTACATTTTTTATCCGGCCGTGCAAATACTGCCCCCTATTCCCAACAGGTTAACACAAAATCCGGGGAGGGGCCAGTTGAGTATAAGACTGTATCATCTGCATATAAATGGATGAGAGAGCTTCCTACTGCCTTAGCTATGTTGTTGATGTAAATTGAGAAGATTGTGGGGCCTAGGATCGAGCCTTGGGGCAAACCCTTGGTAACAGGCAGTGGCTGAGACAGCAGACCTTCTGACTTTACACACTGCCCTCTTTGAGAAAGGTAGTTAGCAAACCAGGCCAAAGACCCCTCAGAGACCATACTCCTTTGCCGGCCCACAAGAATGGAATGGTCTACCATATCAAAAGCTTTGGCCAAGTCAATAAAAATAGCAGCACAACATTGCTTAGAATCAAGGGCAATGGTTGCAGTTACACATCCATAACCTGAGAAGAAACCAGATTGCATACCAGAGACAACACTATAGGCATTGAGAAAACCAGCCTGCTGATTATTGACAAGTTTTTCCAACACTTTTGATAAACAGGGCAAAATATAAATAGGCCTATAACAGTTCGGATCAGCTTGATCTCCCACTTTAAACAAAGGACTAACCGTGGCTGCCTTCCAAGCAATGGGAACCTCCCCGGAGAGAGAGACAGGTTAAAAAGGCCAGAGATAGGCTTGGCGATTATGGGTGCAGCTACCTTAAAGAAGAAAGGGTCTAAACCATCTGATACAAAGGGTTTTATGGGGTCAAGTTTAAGGAGCTCCTTTAGCACCTCGGACTCAGTGACCATCTGCAGGGAGAAACTTTGTAGCGGGCAGTGGAAAAAGAGGGAGGAACATCGGGGCTGGTCGCATTAGAAGGGGTGGGTGATGAAGAATTGTTGGACGGGCAAGGAGGCGTGGCTGAGTCAAATAGGAATCCTGAGTTAATGAAGTGGTGATTAAAGAGCTCAGCCATGTGCTCACAACAACCACGTCATCAACTTTAAGGGACACGGGCAGCTGTAAACTTGTTGGGGTTAGACCCACAGAGAGAGAACTGCTCCTTAAAGTAACTAACTTTGGCCTTCCGGATAGCCTTAGTGCACTTATTTGTCATTTGCCTGAATGAAAGCCAGTCAGCCTGAGTATGGGTGTACCGAGCATTTCGCCAAATGCAATTATTGAGGTGGAGTATGTCTGCACGATCACGGTCGAACCAGGGACTGAATCTGTTTTAATTCTCATATTCTTTATGCGGGCGTGTTTGTTAACCATATCACTGAAGATATATAAAAAAGAAGGTCCAAGCTCCTTCGGCAGAGGTGATCAAGCTGATTCTATACCATTTTACAGAGGCCAGGTCATGAAGGAAGGCTTGCTCATTAAAGTTTTATAGCAAGCATCTATGACAAATCAGGACAGGTCGTTTCACTGAGCAGCCATTACAAACACAGGCTGTAAAACAGTGATCACTAAGGTCATTACAGAAAACACCAGACTGGTACCTATCAGGATTATGTATGAGGATAACATCGAGGAGAGTTGCCTTTTCTGGGTGTTTGGAGTCACACCTTGTGGGATTGGGAATAATCTGAGAAAGATTTAGGGAGTCCCATTGCTTTAGGACTTGGTCAGGTGGTTTAAGCATGTCCCAGTTTAGGTCACCTAGCAGGACAAATTCAGACTTAGTGTAAGGGTCCACGAGGCAGGTAGGGTACAGGCCTGTGCTGATAGAGGACGATAACACCCTGCAACAGTCAACGAAGAGCTATTTGAAAGTTTAATGCTTAAAACCTCTTACATCTAGACGTTCCGCTAGCGGAACACCTGCTCCAATATCCAATGATGGGTGTGGCGCGAAATACAAAGTCCTCGAAAATCAGAAAAATTCCATTTTTCAAACATATGACTATTTTACACCATTTCAAAGACAAGACTCTCCTTTATCTAACCACACTGTCCGATTTCAAAAAGGCTTTACAGCGAAAGCAAAACATTAGATTATGTCAGCAGAGTACCCAGCCAGAAATAATCAGACACCCATTTTTCAAGCTAGCATATAATGTCACAAAAAACAAAACCACAGCTAAATGCAGCACTAACCTTTGATGATCTTCATCAGATGACACTCCTAGGACATTATGTTATACAATACATGCATGTTTTGTTCAATCAAGTTCATATTTATGTAAAAAGCTGTTTTTTGATATTAGCATGTGACGTTCAGAACTAGCATTCCCACCGAACACTTCCGGTGAATTTACTAAATTACTCACGATAAACATTCACAAAAAACATAACAATTATTTTAAGAATTATAGATACAGAACTCCTTTATGCATTCGCGGTGTCCAATTTTAAAATAGCTTTTCGGTGAAAGCACATTTTGCAATATTCTGAGTAGATAGCCCGGCCATCATGGCTAGCTATTTTGACACCCACCAAGTTTGGTACTCACCAAACTCAGATTTACTATAAGAAAAGCCACGATTCAGCTTTTTGCCGCCTTCTGAGAGCCCATGGGAGCCGTAGGAAGTGTCACGTAACAGCAGAGATCCCCTGTAATGGATAGAGATAATCAAGAAGGGCAAGAAATTGTCAGACAGGGCACTTCCTGCATGGAATCTTCTCAGGTTTTGGCCTGCCAAATGAGTTCTGTTATACACAGACACCATTCAAACAGTTTTAGAAACTTTGGAGTGTTTTCTATCCAAAGCTAATAATTATATGCATATTCTAGTTTCTGGGCAGGAGTAATAATCAGATTAAATCGGGTACGTTTTTTATCCGGCCGTGAAAATACTGCCCCCTAGCCATAACAGGTTAATCCAGCCACAGTGTCTGATTTCAAAAAGGCTATGAAGTCCCTTATGTTAGGTCAGCGCCTATACACAAAAAAACACAGCCATTTTCCAGCCAAAGAGAGGAGTCACAAAAAGCAGAAATAGAGATAAAATTAATCACTAACCTTTGATGATCTTCATCAGATGACACTCATATGACTTCATGTTACACAATACATGTATGTTTTGTTCGATAAAGTTAATATTTATATCCAAAAACTCAGTTTACATTGGCGCGTTATGTTCAGTAATGTTTTGCCTCCAACACATCCGGTGATTTTGCAGAGAGCCACATCAATTTACAGAAATACTCATCATAAATGTTGATGAAAATATAAGTGTTATACATGGAACTTTAGATAAACTTCTCCTTAATGCAACCGCTGTGTCAGATTTCAAAAAAGCTTTACCGAAAAAGCAATAATCTGAGTACGGCGCTCAGACACAAAAACATGCCATACAATATATCCGCCATGTTGGAGTCAACAATAGTCAGAAATAGCATTATAAATATTCAATATTGCGTTGCCTTGGCTATGTGCTTAGGGTCGTTGTCCTGTTGGAATGTGAACCTTGGCACCAGTCTGAGGTCCTGAGTGCTCTGGAGCAGGTTTTCATCAAGGATCTCTGTACTTTGCTCTGTTCATCTTTCCCTCGATCCTGACTAGTCTCCCAGTCCCTGCCACTGAAAACATCCCCACAGCAGGTTGATGCCACCACCAGGCTTCACCATAGGGATAGTGCCAGGTTTCCTCCAGATGTGACATTTGGCATTCAGGCCAAAGAGTTCAATTTTGGTTTCATCAGACCAGAGAATCTTGTGGAGTGCTGCAGAGATGGTTGTTCTTCTGGAAGGTTATCCCATCTCCAACGAGAAACTCTGGAGCCCTGTCAGAGTGACCATCGGGTTCTTGGTCACCTCCCTGACCAAGGCCCTTCTCCCTCGATTGCTCAGTTTGGCCTGTCGGCCAGCTCTAGGAAGAGTATTTGTGGTACCAAACTTCTTCCATTAAAGAATGATGGAGGCTACTGTGTTCTTGGGGACCTTCAATGCTGCAGAAATGTTTTGGTACCCTTCCCCAGATATGTGCCTCGACACAATCCTGTCTCTGAGCTCTATGGACAATTCCTTCAACCTCATGGCTTGGTTTTTGCTCTGACATGCACTGTCAACTGTGGGACCTTATATAGACAGGTGTGTGCCTTTCCAAATCATGTCCAATCAATTGAATTTACCACAGGTGGACTCCAATCAAGTTGTAAAAACATCTCAAGAATAATCAATGGAACAACATGCACCTGAGCTCAAATTTGAGTCTCATAGCAATGGGTGTGAATACTTATGTATTTCTGTTTTTTTATTTTTAGTACATTTGCAAAAATGTCTAAAAACCATTTTTTCGCTTTGTCATTATGAGGTATTTTGTGTAGATTGATGAGGATTTTTTATTTATTTAATGCATTTTAGAATAAGGCTGTAATGCACTGTAGGTTCATGTAGATCAGTGATGGGCAACTGGCATGTGGGCTGCGCCCCACCCCCGTCCCGCCATTTGAAGGCCCTTGAATCAATTTCCCAAATTATTATTATTATTATTAATATAAACAATCTTTTGGAACTCAGTCGGGGCCTCAACTTAATGTTGCGAGTTAGAATAGTAGAATACAAAAGGTGTGGTTATGCAGACCCGCAAGCAACTGCGGCCACTCGCGATGAGTTCCAGTGGCGTGTTTTCAATGGATGCCAATAGAAGCTAGGCCTCCCCCAAAAAATGTCCAATATAATGTATCTTTTGTCTCTCTGTGTTTCATAAATTTCCTTCAATTTGCTCAGAGGCTGAATGTATTTCACCGGAGAAAGCATCCGAGCGAACGAAACAACGCTCCTCTGTCTGAGTATGTGTAGCTCATCTATCTGATGGTATCTGGTTAAAATAAATTGACATTTGTTGCTGCTCGTAGCATTGAATGCAAGGGAAGCCAACAAGTATTTGGCCTCCCTTGATGAAAAAAAAATTATACAAAAATAGCCAATCAGTGTTGAATGGTCCAGGTGCACCAAAAAAATAACTGTAATAAGGAAAACCAGTTCAAAACTTAAATAGTTGCTTCTCGTTGTGTCTTTGTCCTCCGGTGTCTAGCTAGCTAGCTAAAATTGTCCCTTTCCTAAATTAGCGATGGATAGGGATTTGGACTTGTGGTTTTACTTAATTCTCCGTACTGGCCAATAATTATAACAGCGATTCTGATTCAACCATACATTGTGCCCCTGGCCTGAGAGTATGGAAGTTCAACAAGTAGCTAGATGTAGAAGGCTAATGTTAAGTAGCTGGCCTTGCTCATCGTTGCCCATGAAAGAAAGTTAGTCTAGCGAGCATTCCAGTTCAGAATACAAATTATTACTTGTAGCAGCAACAGTTCCAACATAAACTTGTTTTCAACAATACTTTCTACAGTAAAATGTACAGTAGGCCTGATTATGTTTAATCTTTATCTGTACTATTTCTTAGGGCTGTAGCTAAACTCAGCAAAAAAAGAAACATCCCTTTTTCAGGACCCTGTCTTTCAAAGATAATTCGTAAAAATCCAAATAACTTCACAGGTCTTCATTGTAAACTGTTTCCCATGCCTGTTCAATGAACCATAAACAATTAATGAACATGCACCTGTGGAACAGTCATTAAGATACTAACAGTTTATAGACGGCAGGCAATTAAGGTCACAGTTATGAAAACTTAGGACACTAAAGAGACCTTTCTAATGACTCTGAAAAACACCAAAAGAAAGATGCCCAGGGTCCCTGCTCATCTGCGTGAACGTGCCTTAGGCATGCTGCAAGGAGGTACTGTGAGACGCCTAAGACAGCGCTACAGGGAGACAGGATGGACAGCTGATCGTCCTAGCAGTGGCAGACCACGTGTAACAACACCTGCACAGGATCGGTACATCCGAACATCGCAAATGCGGGACAGGTACAGGATGGAAACAACAACTGCCTGAGTTACACCAGGAATGCACAATCCCTCCATCAGTGCTCAGACTGTCCATGATAGGCTGAGAGAGGCTGGACTGAGGGCTTGTAGGCCTGTTGTAAGGCAGATCCTCACCAGACATCACCGGCAACAATGTCGCCTATGGGCACAAACCCACCGTCGCTGGACCAGACAGGACTGGCAAAAAGTGCTGGTCCGGAGGTGGGTCCGTCATGGTGTCCGTCACGGTCTGGGGCGATGTGTCACAGCATCATCGGACTGAGCGTGTTGTCATTGCAGGCAATCTCAATGCTGTGCGTTACAGGGAAGACATCCTCCTCCCTCATGTGGTACCCTTCCTGCAGTCTCATCCTGACATGACCCTCCAGCATGACAATGCCACCAGCCATACCGCTCGTTCTGTGTGTGATTTCTTGCAAGACAGGAATGTCAGTGTTCTGCCATGGCCAGCGAAGAGCCCGGATCTCAATTTCATTGAGCACATCTGGGTCCTGTTGGTTCGGAGGGTGAGGGCTAGGGCCATTTCCCCCAGAAATGTCCGGGAACTTGCAGGTGCCTTGGGGAAAGAGTGGGGAAACATCTCACAGCAAGAACTGGCAAATCTGGTGCAGTCCATGAGGAGGAGATGCACTGCAGTACTTAGTATCTGGTGTGGCCACCAGCTGCATTGACGGTTACTTTTAATTTAGACGCCTACTTTGTTCAGAGACACATTATTCAATTTCTGTTAGTCACATGTCTGTGGAACTTGTTCAGTTTATGTCTCAGTTGTTGAATCTTATGTTCATATAAATATTTACACATGTTAAGTTTGCTGAAAATAAACGCAGTTGACAGTGAGAGGACGTTTATTTTTTTGCTGAGTTAAGTTAGCTTGCTTTGGCTAATGTTAGTTATTAGCTGTGTAACATTACAAAGCCAGGGGATTGTTTGAAAGAGAAACTCACATCTACTACTTTGACAGATAGTACTCCCTTATTTCTGCATATTATCACCTGTTATAAAATGACAACAATGCCTTGCTAGTTGACTTACTTTTCCACTTCAAAGCACTGTTTCCTGAAGCATTCTGCCCTGTTCTGAAAGAACTCCCTGGGTTTACCCAGGGGCGAAAATCTGATATCAACTTTGGAGGGGACAATTACATGAAATTTTCTCAAGAGCAATTCCTGAGGGGGACATCAAAAGTAGTGCTGTAACACATAGCCTACATTGTAATATGGTAAATGTATTTTGAGGAACCAAAGAAATAAGGTACCCAAAACTACACAACTAATCACAACAGCAATACCATTGCCTTTAATAAATCTTAGTTCAGTCACCAGTTTAAGTTGAGAGTGGGGGTATCCATGGCATTTTCCAATTATGTTCCTATTTTACAAGTCAATAAAATTGAGAATCTTTCATAATGTTGCCAAACAAAGACTCAACAAACTTACCTGAGACTCCCTGTCTCTGCCAGTCTGTCCCTGCATAGCTGTCCCCAACTCTGCTGTCTGTGTGCCATCTGTTGCCTGCTCTGCCTAATGACATCATTGTGAAACATTTCCATTTGAATTTCATTTCTTTCTTATGAACATTTTATCAACTAGTCTGAGATATTAGGCTACTAGGGTTCTTACTTTGCGTTTTGGTGTACTGAAAAATACTCTGATGTCCGTCTTTTATTTTTCTGCCATTTTTCTACCTGGCTGGCTGGCTGGCTGGCTACACACACACACACAGTGTGTAGGTTATTTACAGTAGGAGATGGGCTTCTATCATCTTCTATCATTCTATTTGGGCTTCGATCTAAAAGGTAGCTAGCAAATGTGAAACGGATTAAAATGACAAGAGTTGACAGCTGTATGAGTTCACCATTTACACAACATATGCTGCAACCTTTTGTAATTTTAATAGTTTGTTTCATATTGGCTGGCTTCCAACAATAGCTGAATTTGCAAAGCTAGCGAGCACCAATTCAGTTTCAGTGGTGTTTGCTATAATCTTTGCTACCCGGGTTAAATAAAGGTGAAATAAAATAAATAAATAAAAGTTCCCTTGCGACAATTTAGCTTTTTCAACGAGACCATTAAATATATTTAAGACAATGGTAGAAGAGAGTGTAGTTCTGTTCAGTTTGGGCTTCAGTTTATCGCTAACCTTATCACAGGGACTTTGAAGCACTAACTTACATCATCTGCATGCTGATCTTGGAATAAATTGACGATAGCAAAGATTCCATCTTTGACGACGCCACATAAATGGAATAGGTACTAGCTAGCTTAATAGTTCATATTTGCGCGCTAGCTCTGCATATTCAGCTAGTGTGTGTGCGCGATTGACTGGATTAACCTTACGTCAGTTACGTTCATTGAGTGCCTTTCAGACAGTAGACACGACCCCTCTGTTACATTGCCAACTAAGGAACTGGCAGTGGATCAAACCATTGTGAGGCAAAGGGTGGGGGGGTCGCAATCTTTTGAAACTTAAAAACGCGCTATTAAGTGTCTATAATCAGCACAATTGCTTTCATTGCGTATTATTATTATTTAAATTACATAGTTATGTTTCAGTGATATATTGGGGGGGACAAATCATATTTTTCCCAGGATGGGGGGGGTCGTGTCCCCCGTCCCCCGTCCCCCCCGGGATTTCCGCCCCTGGGTTTACCGTCATGTTGTGCCTGGATGTTTGGTCAGGATGTGTCATTTTATTAATTATTTCGTTTCGAGAGACTCATCACTAAGAACTTCCCCACACAAAACACATTGTGGGCACTCCTCGTTATTTCTCAAAGTTTGTATGAAAGAGACAGAAAGTCATCACTGTATTTGCGTTTCATGACAATTGAGCTTTGTCAGAACTTATGGCTAGCATGAGTCAATTAATAAACCGCGAAGCACACGGGCATCTCCCTCTACCTCTCCCACTCACGCAGCTGCCAAACTGAGCAGGGACTGCTGATAAGCAGAGAGCGCACTGAACCGATAGCACAGATGCACTTGGCCAAATCAATTCCAGTAATTAATTAAATAATAATACATTTACGTCGCAACCCACCATTAACAGGTTCGTGAAACTTTTTAGGTTGCAACCCATACTTTAAGAAATGCTGACGTAGATTAATGTTCTGTTTTTAACTATGAAAAAACAAGACTCCTCTTGTAACCTAACTATACAGGGATCGATGAATTGTGAACCAAATGAACACAATTTCCATTACATAGTATGACATGGTCCATCAGTCAATAGGGGTCCTAGAGAGGACAGAACTGACAGAACTCACCATGATGTGTCTTTGGTTTGTGTTCAGACAGTTCTCACTGATCAAATGTTCCATTCTAGCCTCTACTTGGAGGATATCAGGGTGATGTATAGAGACATACACTATTACTGCACACAGAGAACACAGAGACAATTCAACCTCCCCAAGTTCTCCCCTCTCACCCCGCTCCTATGCACACTCCACTGGTTTCCAGTCGATGCTCGCATCCACTACAAGGCCATGGTACTTGCCTACGGAGCCAGCAAGAGGAGCTGCCCCTACCTACCTTCAGGCTATGCTGAAACCCTACACCCCAACCCGAACACTCTGTTCTGCCACCTCTGGTCTCATGGCCATCCAACCCCTATAGGTGGGTAGCTCCCACTCAGTCCAGTCCAAGCTATTCTCTGTCCTGGAACCCCAATGGTGAAACCAGCTTCCCACTGAAGTTAGGACAGCAGTCGGCTCAGGGATTGAAACCATCAACCTTTGTTTACTGGCACAACACTCTTAACTGCTAGGCTACCTGCCTAGACTACCTACCTACTGCTAGACTAACTTTCATGTTCAAGTTTTTTACTTTGCTGTGGTGCAGTTCACACTCTCATCCTGTGGACATTTCTGCTTGTCTGTGATGCCTAATACCACTACTCCATGTTTAAGATGTTATATACCGCTAAAGTTATTTAGTGGATGGTCTGAACAATCAAAGTAATCCATTAGGCATGAATGAAAACACTCAGCTAGATATTTGGTGTTCAGAGGTGGAGTTGTAGAGGTGTTTGGCTGATGGATATTGGTCTTCAGCATCCTCTATTGACCATTGTGTGATACGTTATTTTCATTTAAATCAATCTAAATGATTGACAGTGTTTAATCACTGTCTGTCTCATTGTCAAGGTACCAGTAATGCTGTTAAGTTGCCCATCAGTCACATCATGCTTTTTGTGACACTGACCATCATGGCTGCCATAGTCACTATTCACACAACAAGGAGGAACCGCCCACCCAAGGCTTTGCCCCCACAAGCAGGTGAGAGTCACAGGCATTGGTCCAGTTCCATTTAGGTTCCTAACTCCTCCCACAACATCAGAGTTCACAGATCTGAAAGGACTGTATAGACCTAAACATTATGGTTGGTTCCATCCATCCATAGAACATATGGAGCAAACACCACATTACATTCACATATTCTATCTTCAGATGTGTGAACTGAAATGGAATCAGGTCATAAATAGTCATTTAATATACTCATCCTGTCCATCTAATCCCCTATTAACTAGTTAGTCTTTATGGTCTGCTATAGAATGAATGGTGAGACATGTTGTCTGATGTGTTGTTTTGTTTTCTGTATAGAAGAAACCTCTGGTATGGAGTTTCATGTCCTGGAGGAATGACCCCTTGTTCCTCACTCTTCTCCCTGTGCTGGACTTTCAAACTGTCTGTCGCTTTATTAAGAGGATATTATACATGTTTTTAAAGCTGATGTTCATCTATGATCGTGTAGAGTGTGTTGGAAGATGTATTTATAGTTGTATTTTCATCTTTTAGTATCTTTAGTATTTAACATATTATTATTTTTTGCATGCAGTAGGGGTGATGACATCACTGAAGCAACGCATGGTCTATGTGAATGATAAGTTCATTTTTTATTTTCTGTCCATTGTGAATGACGTCAACATAGAGAAATTCTGATTTTGTTTATCAATATGTTTTTTTCCTAATCCAATTTGTCCAGATCAAAGTCTTTCATGGTTGTTAGAATGGATACCTCAGAGTACCATTTGGGAATGTTCTCATATGATAGATGTTTCAGCGGTTCTCTATATTCTCGTCCTAGGGTTCACGTAATTTCTAGCTGCAAACTAGTAATTTATGTCTAAGATTTGCTCTTATTCTGTAGGGATCGATAGTCTCAGAGTTGAATCATTTCCAGCCGTGTAGCCAATGCTCCACGTGGTATAGTCCTGTCCTTTGGTAGAGTTGTAGCTTAAACCACTTCACACACCAGCATCACCTGGCATGTTTTGGTCTTAGAAATTCAACCATTTGCAACCTTAGCTTACACCGGGTTTGCGTGGTCTGGTGTGAATTTCATCATGAGTGGGTTTTATGCATTTCAGTAGAAAAGGCAGTTCCATGACGCCGACGTAATGTCTATGCTCATGTGGGCATGGCCACTGATTAGTTTATCTTTTTATGAAAATACATACTCTCATTTACAAGGTTAACTTCTTTGGTATAGGGGGCAGTATTTTCACGGCCGGATAAAACACTTACCGATTTAATCTGGTTACTACACCTGCCCAGAAACTAGAATATGCATATAATTAGTAGATCTGCATAGAAAACACTCTAACGTTTCTAAAACTGTTTGAATGGTGTCTGTGAGTATAACAGAACTCATATAGCAGGCCAAAACCTGAGAAGATTCCATGCAGGAAGTGCCCTGTCTGACAATTTGTTGTCCTTCTGTTGCATCTCTATCAACATTACAGCAGCTGTGCTGTAACGTGACACTTTCTAAGGCTTCCATTGGCTCTCCAAAGCCGCCAGAAAGTGGAATGGGGTGTCTGCTGTCTCTGGGCAAAGTATAGGAGCAGAGTTTGTAAGTGGTCAGCCTGGGGACAGTGAGACTGGAGATGCGCGGTCACGAGAACTCGCCATGTTTTTCTTTCAGTCTTTGAATGAATACAACGTTGCCCGGTTGGAATATTATCACTATTTTATGAGAAAAATTTGTTGTTGAAGTAGAAGTCCTGGGAGTGCATTCTGATGAAGAACAGCAAAGGTAATCCAATTTTTCTAATAGTAATTCTGAGATTAGGTGACCCCGAAGTTGGCGGATGTCAAAATAGCTAGCCGTGATGGCCGAGCTATGTACTCAGAATATTGCAAAATGTGCTTTCGCCGAAAAGCTATTTTAAAATCGGACATAGTGATTGCATAAAGGAGTTCTGTATCTATAATTCTTAAAATAATTGTTACGTATTTTGTCAACGTTTATCATGAGTAATTTAGTAAATTCACCGGAAGTTTTCGGTGGGTATGCTAGTTCTGAACATCACATGCTAATGTAAAAAACTGTTTTTTGATATAAATATGAACTTGATTGAACAAAACATGCATGTATTGTATAACATAATGTCCTAGGAGTGTCATCTGATGAAGATCATCAAAGGTTAGTGCTGCATTTAGCTGTGATTTGGGTTTATGTGACATATATGCTTGCTTGGAAAATGGCTGTGTGATTATTTGTGTCTATGTACTTTCCTAACATAATCTAATGTTTTGCTTTCACTGTAAAGCCTTTTTGAAATCAGACAATGTGGTTAGATTAACGAGAGTCTTACCTTTATAATGGTGTAAAATAGTTGATTGTTTGAGAAAATTGAATTGTGGTATTTTAGTTGGTTTTGTATTTCGCGCCGTGCGATGCCATTGGCTGTTGGCTAGGGGTTCCGCAGGCGGAACGGGGTTCCGCTAGTGGAACGTCTGTCCTCAACAGGTTAACATCACATTACATCTTTTCACAAATAGTTTAATGTTTAATCACATACGTTTCACAATATTTAGATGTAAACCTGACAGCTGGGAAATTTACACATTAACATCTTCGGGATCTGTGATAAGCATGAGGTTGTAGGTGTCATGACGTGGCCCTTTCTGGGTGTAGATCATGTCTCCCCCCCCCCACTCTCTCTCCTAACCCAGGTTTATTACCTCAGGTCGTAAATAACTGGTAGAAACTGCCATGCAGTATTGAGGGAGAGTCTCCCTGAACAGAGACTTGGCCAAATTCCATAATTCCCAAAATGGGAGAATTAAACAATATTTCTCCTTTTGAGAATGTGGGAATGATCCGTGGAAACTTAAGGGACAGTCATGTGGAGTGTGTTTCATTAGGTAATCTCATGAAGTACAGGAAGCACACATAACTGTATCTCTTAAAACTGCAACATTCACTCTACACCTATGGCAAAATGTGTAGAATTGCAGGAAATAACTTAAATAAGTAAACATTTCTATCCACCTTCAATAGGGGGGCAATAGGCTAGACATAAAAAAAGATTTTTCGTATTTTTGTCTTTTGCGAATAAATGTTCTGCTTCATTATGGCAACTGCTTCTTAGTGGAACAAAACGAAAAGAGATCCAATATGAGAGAACTACCCTATAGCCTAGCAGATAGCCTATCTCACATTTGAGTATTATACTGCCTCCTACTTACGAAGACAGTAAATTACAGAATAAACCCCAATAGACAATACAATGTTTTTGTACTCCGGAGTGAATCAAAATGAAACATTCAGTTCTGATTTATTTAAATTTTATTAAGTCACTTTAGCTAATATAATTTTAAACATGATTAATGCAGGAAAAAATAGCAATGAGTTTGTTATCAGCAAAGCTAAAGTATGTTTTTAAGAAGCTGTTAATGTGCTACATACTAAATGAAAACGTAACACCAGTGTTCTACCTTATCCATCTAGAAATCATCATTAAAAACACATATTAGTGGCCTGTGTGTCACATCCTGAACAGTAAAAGGGGTTATTTGTTATAGCAGTTTGGTCAGGGCGTGGCAGGGGGTGTTTGTTTTGTGTGTTTTGGGGTTTTGATGTATGTTCTATATTTTATATTTCTATGTTGATTCTATGTTCCCTATCCTTGTTTTGTATTTCTGTGTTTTGGCCTGGTATGGCTCTCAATCAGGGACAGCTGTACTTCGTTGTCGCTGATTGGGAGCCATACTTAGGTAGCCCTTTTTCCACCTGTCTTTTGTGGGAAGTTGATTTTGCATAGTTGTGAGTAGCCTGCAATACTGTTCGTAAGTTGTGTTTTGCTTATTGTTTTGCTGGTTCACGTTTATTAAAATATGATGAACCCAACCCTCGCTGTGCTTTGGTCCCCTTCTTCTAACGACGGACGTCACACTGTGTGATCCAGCGGCTCACTTCACATGTGTGACGACCCTCCCACCCTGTTTGCCGAATTCTTTCTCTTTGCTCTTGTTTTCCTTAATAGGATGTCGGTGGGCGGAGCCGGGAAGGTCGTCAGCGAAATGGGACACACCTGGGTTCGGGTGTGTCCCAGGATAAATGCACCTCTTCCCCATTCATTAAGGAGACTCTCTCCAGACACAGATTTTGGTTGTGGCATTTTTTTGGCTGTTTTTGGTTGTTTGCGTTGGCACCTTTCCACACCCCTCATTATCACATTTATGCATGCAACCACTCACTTACACTGCTGATTACTGACTACACACACCATTGCTAATTATATTTAGTTTACTTCAGTTAATACATATATTTTGTTATTCCTTATATCCACGTTGTCTCCCTTTTTGTTACGCACTTTGAGCTGGTTTGTGACACATGTACAGCCTGGACTACCAGAGTTGACATGGGTTCTAATCCCAACCATGCCCTTCTGACTCGACAACTCTCCTACCTTCACTGTCCTAATTAACTGTCCTATCTCAGTGAAATAAATAAAACCCTTGAAATATATATACTGCTCAAAAAAATAAAGGGAACACTAAAATAACACATCCTAGATCTGAATGAATGAAATAATCTTATTAAATACTTTTTTCTTTTCATAGTTGAATGTGCTGACAACAAAATCACACAAAAATAATCAATGGAAATCCAATTTATCAACTCATGGAGGTCTGGATTTGGAGTCACACTCAAAATTAAAGTGGAAAACCACACTACAGGCTGATCCAACTTTGATGTAATGTCCTTAAAACAAGTCAAAATGAGGCTCAGTAGTGTGTGTGGCCTCCACGTGCCTGTATGACCTCCCTACAATGCCTGGGCATGCTCCTGATGAGGTGGCGGATGGTCTCCTGAGGGATCTCCTCCCAGACCTGGACTAAAGCATCCGCCAACTCCTGGACAGTCTGTGGTGCAACGTGGCGTTGGTGGATGGAGCGAGACATGATGTCCCAGATGTGCTCAATTGGATTCAGGTCTGGGGAACGGGCGGGCCAGTCCATAGCATCAATGCCTTCCTCTTGCAGGAACTGCTGACACACTCCAGCCACATGAGGTCTAGCATTGTCTTGCATTAGGAGGAACCCAGGGCCAACCGTACCAGCATATGGTCTCACAAGGGGTCTGAGGATCTCATCTCGGTACCAAATGGCAGTCAGGCTAACTCTGGCGAGCACATGGAGGGCTTTGCATCCCCCCAAAGAAATGCCACCCCACACCATGACTGACCCACCGCCAAACCGGTCATGCTGGAGGATGTTGCAGGCAGCAGAACATTCTCCACGGCATCTCCAGACTCTTTCACGTCTGTCACATGTGCTCAGTGTGAACCTGCTTTCATCTGTGAAGAGCACAGGGCGCCAGTGGCGAATTTGCCAATCTTGGTGTTCTCTGGCAAATGCCAAACGTCCTGCACGGTGTTGGGCTGTAAGCACAACCCCCACCTGTGGACGTCGGGCCCTCATACCACCCTCATGGAGTCTGTTTCTGACCGTTTGAGCAGACACATGCACATTTGTGGCCTGCTGGAGGTCATTTTGCAGGGCTCTGGCAGTGCTCCTCCTGCTCCTCCTCGCACAAAGGCGGAGGTAGCGGTCCTGCTGCTGGGTTGTTGCCCTCCTACGGCCTCCTCCACGTCTCCTGATGTACTGGCCTGTCTCCTGGTAGCGCCTCCATGCTCTGGACACTACGCTGACAGACACAGCAAACCTTCTTGCCACAGCTCGCATTGATGTGCCATCCTGGATGAGCTGCACTACCTGAGCCACTTGTGTGGGTTGTAGACTCCGTCTCATGCTACCACTAGAGTGAAAGCACCGCCAGCATTCAAAAGTGACCAAAACATCAGCCAGGAAGCATAGGAACTGAGAAGTGGTCTGTGGTCACCACCTGCAGAACCACTCCTTTATTGGGGGTGTCTTGCTAATTGCCTATAATTTCCACCTGTTGTCTATTCCATTTGCACAACAGCATGTGAAATTTATTGTCAATCAGTGTTGCTTCCTAAGTGGACAGTTTGATTTCACAGAAGTGTGATTGACTTGGAGTTACATTGTGTTGTTTAAGTGTTCCCTTTATTTTTTTGAGCAGTGTAGTATATAGAAGAGGTGCATTTATCGTGAATTTATCCTGGGACACACCCGAACCCAGGTGTGTCCCATTTCGCTGACGACCTTCCCGGCTCCGCCCACCAACGTCCTATTAAGGAAAACAATAGCAAAGAGAAAGAATTCAGCAGACAGAGTGGGAGGGTCGTCACACATGTGAAGTGAGCCGCTGGATCACACAGGCCACTAATATGTGTTTTTAATGATGATTTCTAGATGGATAAGGTAGAACACTGGTGTTATGTTTTCATTTAGTATGTAGCACATATATATATATACAAAACATCTTAATAGCAAGAAAACCTAACTGTTCCCAGAACCAAATAGCGTAGCTAGCCAGCTTGTTTTTTCACAGGACCCCCTGTGTGAATGCCCTTGGGTGTTATTGTAAAGACCATAAGCTGCTCATGAGTTTCAAATTAGGGGAAGTTTACAATTTATTCTACCATTTCTACCTATCTGCCTGCCAGTTATATTTTTTTATGGAACAGTTTAATTTCAATAATAATGTATTAGTTTCTCAAAATAATTGTCACATGATTAATCATACAAATCAAAATTAAAATGATAGAGACAGGAGACGAGGAGCGCGCAGGACTTCGCTCTGGAGTTTCGGACCCTGGCTGCTGGGGCAGGGTGGAATGAGAGGGCCCTTATAGATCACTACAGGTGTAGTTTGAGGGAGGACGTCCGCCGGGAGTTAGCATGTAGGGACACTGCTGGCTCTCTGGACCAGCTGATTGACTTGTCGATCCATTTGGACAATCTGCTGGCGGCCCGCGGGCGTCCGAACCGGGCCCTGCTCATTCCACCTCCTAGCCCTCCTGCTCCTACGCCTATAGAGATAGGGGGGGCTGCCGTTAGGAAGGTCGGAGGGGGGGTCTCTCCTGTACCGCCTGTGGTCGCAGAGGACACACTGTGGACCGGTGCTGGAGGAACTCACCCGGGAGTCTAGATGGCAGGCAGAGCACTTCTTTGACACTTCAGGTGAGTCAGCACCAGCCTCACCCAGATCCCTCTGTCAGTCACATGTATGTATTAGTGTCCATTCCCGCTTTTTCCCCTCACTCCCGGCTTAAGGCACTAGTCGATTCAGGCGCGGCCGGGAGTTTTATGGACCGTGGGCTCCCAACTAAGTTCGGGATTCCCTTGGTTCAGTTGGGCCAACCCTTCACCGTGCACGCCCTAGATAGTCGACCACTAGGGTCCGGTCTGGTCAGGGAGGCGACCGTGCCGCTGGTAATGAAAATGCAGGGGGGTCATGAGGAGAGTTTCAGTCTCTTCCTCATTGATTCTCTGGCGTTTCCGGTGGTACTAGGGATCCCCTGGCTAGCCACTCACAGCCCTAAGATTTCGTGGGGACAGAGGGCTCTGGGCTAGGCGGGACGAATTCGTCCCACCTACGTAACAGCCACTTTAAGCCTGTGGCGCGATTTTCAAAACCTTAAAAATCCTATTACTTCAATTTCTCAAACATATGACTATTTTACAGCTATTTAAAGACAAGACTCTCGTTAATCTAACCACACTGTCCGATTTCAAAAAGGCTTTACAACGAAAGCAAAACATTAGATTATGTCAGCAGAGTACCAAGCCAGAAATAATCAGACACCCATTTTTCAAGCCAGCATATAATGTCACCAAAACCCAGAAGACAGCTAAATGCAGCACTCACCTTTGATGATCTTCATCAGATGACAACCCTAGGACATTATGTTATACAATACATGCATGTTTTGTTCAATCAAGTTCATATTTATATCAAAAACCAGCTTTTTACATTAGCATGTGACGTTCAGAACTAGCATACCCCCCCGCAAACCTCCGGGAAATTCGCTAACATTTTACTAAATTACTCACGATAAACGTTCACAAAAAGCATAACAATTATTTTAAGAATTATAGATACAGACCTCCTCTATGCACTCGATATGTCCGATTTTAAAATAGCTTTTTGGTGAAAGCACATTTTGCAATATTCTAAGTACATAGCCCAGGCATCACGGGCTAGCTATTTAGACACCCGGCAAGTTTAGCACTCACCATAATCATATTTACTATTATAAAAGTTTGATTACCTTTTGTTGTCTTCGTCAGAATGCACTCCCAGGACTGCTACTTCAATAACAAATGTTGGTTTGGTCCAAAATAATCCATCGTTATATCCGAATAGCGGCGTTTTGTTCGTGCGTTCCAGACACTATCCGAAATGGTAAAGAAGGGTCGTGCGCATGGCGCCATTCGTGACAATAAAATTCTAAATATTCCATTACCGTACTTCGAAGCATGTCAACCGCTGTTTAAAATCAATTTTTACGCCATTTTTCTCGTAGAAAAGCGATAATATTCCGACAGGGAATCTCCTTTTCGGCAAACAGAGGAAAAAATCACAAAGGCGGGGGCGGTCGGGTCACGCGCCTAAGCCCAGTGTCCCTTGATCGGCCACTTGAGAAAGGCGATAATGTGTTTCAGCCTGGGGCTGGAATGACGACATTCTGTTTTTTCCCGGGCTCTGAGCGCCTATGGAAGACGTGGGAAGTGTCACGTTAGAGCAGAGATCCTTAGTAAAAGATAGAGATGGAAAAGAAGTTCAAGAAATGGTCAGACAGGCCACTTCCTGTAAAGGAATCTCTCAGGTTTTGACCTGCCATTTGAGTTCTGTTATACTCACAGACACCATTCAAACAGTTTTAGAAACTTTAGGGTGTTTTCTATCCATATGTAATAAGTATATGCATATTCTAGTTACTGGGTAGGAGTGGTAACCAGATTAAATCGGGTATGTTTTTTATCCAGCCGTGTCAATACTGCCCCCTAGCCCTAACAGGCTAACCTTTGATGATCTTCATCAGATGACAACCCTAGGACATTATGTTATACAATACATGCATGTTTTGTTCAATCAAGTTCATATTTATATAAAAAACCAGCTTTTTACATTAGCATGTGACTAGCATGTGACTAGCATTCCCACCGAACACTGCCGGTGAATTTACTAAATTACTCACGATAAACGTTTACAAAAAGCATAACAATTATTTTAAGAATTATAGATACAGAACTCCTCTATGCACTCGATATGTCCGATTTTAAAATAGCTTTTCGGTGAAAGCACATTTTGCAATATTCTCAGTAGATAGCCCGGCATCACAGGGCTAGCTATTTAGACACCCAGCAGGTTTAGCACTCATCAAAGTCAGATTTACTATAAGAAAAATGTTCTTACCTTTGTTGTCTTCGTCAGAATGCACTCCCAGGACTTCTACTTCAATAACAAATGTTGGTTTGGTCCAAAATAATCCATTGTTATATCCAAAAAGCGGCGTTTTGTTCGTGCATTCTAGACACTATCCTAAAAGCTAAATAAGGGTGACGAGCATGGCGCAATTCGTGACAAAAGAATTCTAAATATTCCATTACCGTACTTCGAAGCATGTCAACCGCTGTTTAAAATCCATTTTTATGCCATTTTTCTCATAAAAAAGCGATAATATTCCGACCGGGAATCTGCGTTTAGATAAACAGACAAAGGAAAAGAAAGCATTCGGTCGACGCGGACACGCGCCTAAGCCCATAGTACTCTGAGTGGCCACTTGCCAAAAGCGATAAAGTGTTTCAGCCAGAGCCTGCCTCGATATCGTTCAACGTTTTCCCGGGCTCTGAGACCCTATGGAAGACGTAGGAAGTGTCACGTTATTGCACAGATCCTGAGTCTTCAATAAAAAGAGCCAAGATGAAACACTACTTCTCAGACAGGCCACTTCCTGCTTGAAATCTTCTCAGGTTTTGGCCTGCCATAGGAGTTCTGTTATACTCACAGACACCATTCAAACAGTTTTAGAAACTTTAGGGTGTTTTCTATCCAAAGCCAATAATTATATGCATATTCTAGTTACTGGGCAGGAGTAGTAACCAGATTAAATCGGGTACGTTTTTTATCCAGCCGTGCAAATACTGCCCCCTATCCCCAACAGGTTAAATTACAGCACCTGGTAATCACTTCCCCGTAGACAATCATCAGGAGCACACAGCCCGTTGGTATGTAACTGCGAACTACTCAGTCTAGCATTGATGTTTAAGTCACTTATATGTTTGTGCACTGAACGTTTACCTCACTGTGTTGGTGTTAGTTGGCCGGCAGTAACTTGTAGCTCGCTGGGTGCGGTAGCTCAGCGACCCAGATGCTATATAGCATTAGGCTATTATTATCAGCCATTTGCATTGTGCTGATTGTTCGGAGCACTCTGCTGGTTTCTGGTGGCGGTGGTGATAGCGGTGGTTTGGTTCGGTGATCCCTGGTGGAGTGCCGCATTATGTTGCGTTTGTGTGTAAATCCTTTGGACGAGGCATGTGGTGGCATGGGTTCTGTGTCCTGTGACAGCGTCCATAGCAACCTGTGACGGCAGAGTCACTGTGCGCATGCTCCTCTGGCGCTGGGCATTCTGGGTGATGTAGTCGGTGCTGTTTTAAGCCAGATTCGCCACATCTTTGATGGTGTTGCAGGCTTATTTGATTTATTATTATTATTATTATTATTATTATTATTATATTACTTGAATAATATATCTGAATAATATATTGTCATTACCTGTTTGTTGTATTTCAGGTTTATGACCTGTGGTCATTTGATTTAAAATAAAATGAAGGACAAAACACGAGTCATGACATTGTGTGCTTCCTGGTGAGCCTTTTCGGAGGGCTAAATAACGAAAATCCGAACAATTGCAATTGTTCCCGAATGAGTGAGCCTTCAATTGTCAATTGTTAATATTAATGAACTCTGTGTAACTTCTCAGTTGACCGTTTATGACCCATTGTTCAACAGGCCGACCTGCCTGTTTAGCCCACAAGGGCACATTCCTCTACCAATCCTTTGTGACGATAATTACTGTTTGTATGTTTTTCTGTTAATTACTTAGTGTAGTAAATAAATGATTTTAAGACAATTGATGTATGGATGATTTTAGTAAAGACTGGGTTCGTGCAGATACAACAATTTACGACGTTTCGAATGAGACTGGACTAGAGGTAAAATACACCATTTAAACCAGAAGATAATCGGCCTATACTATAATAGAATATAATATTATAGTACAGGAAAGTTATATTAGGAAAATTATAGCTTTGTAATCTGAATATTCTCCTTGGTGCCCCGATCTCCTAGTTAATTACAATTAAACGATTAATCAGTTTAATCGCGTGATAATAATTACAGGGAGCTAATTGATAAACATATCCTCAGTTTAATGGTACCCCAAAGACACGACACCGTGCAATCGTCCAGCCATGTTTGCAGCACCGTCATAGGTTTGTCCTCGAAGTTGGGACAGAGGAAGGCCTAGACACATCATCACATCACATGCCATCTTGGCTATATTTTACATTTACATTTAAGTCATTTAGCAGACGCTCTTATCCAGAACGACTTACAAATTGGTGCATTCACCTTATAATATCCAGTGGAACAACCACTTTACAATAGTGCATCTAAATCTTTTAAGGGGGGGTTAGAAGGATTACTTTATCCTATCCCAGGTATTCCTTGAAGAGGTGGGGTTTCAGGTGTCTCCGGAAGGTGGTGATTGACTCCGCTGTCCTGGCGTCGTGAGGGAGCTTGTTCCACCATTGGGGTGCCAGAGCAGCGAACAGTTTTGACTGGGCTGAGCGGGAACTGTGCTTCCTCAGAGGTAGGGAGGCGAGCAGGCCAGAGGTGGATGAACGGAGTGCCCTTGTTTGGGTGTAGGGCCTGATCAGAGCCTGAAGGTACGGAGGTGCCGTTCCCCTCACAGCTCCGTAGGCAAGCACCATGGTCTTGTAGCGGATGCGAGCTTCGACTGGAAGCCAGTGGAGAGAGTGGAGGAGCGGGGTGACGTGAGAGAACTTGGGAAGGTTGAACACCAGACGGGCTGCGGCGTTCTGGATGAGTTGTAGGGGTTTAATGGCACAGGCAGGGAGCCCAGCCAACAGCGAGTTGCAATAATCCAGACGGGAGATGACAAGTGCCTGGATTAGGACCTGCGCCGCTTCCTGTGTGAGGCAGGGTCGTACTCTGCGAATGTTGTAGAGCATGAACCTACAGGATCGGGTCACCGCCTTGATGTTGGTGGAGAACGACAGGGTGTTGTCCAGGGTCACGCCAAGGCTTTTAGCACTCTGGGAGGAGGACACAAGGGAGTTGTCAACCGTGATGGCGAGATCATGGAACGGGCAGTCCTTCCCCGGGAGGAAGAGCAGCTCCGTCTTGCCGAGGTTCAGCTTGAGGTGGTGATCCGTCATCCACACTGATATGTCTGCCAGACATGCAGAGATGCGAATCGCCACCTGGTTGTCAGAAGGGGGAAAGGAGAAGATTAATTGTGTGTCATCTGCATAGCAATGATATGAGAGACCATGTGAGGATATGACAGAGCCAAGTGACTTGGTGTATAGCGAGAATAGGAGTGGGCCAAGAACAGAGCCCTGGGGGACACCAGTGGTGAGAGCACGTGGTGCGGAGACAGATTCTCGCCACGCCACCTGGTAGGAGCGACCTGTCAGGTAGGACGCAATCCAAGCGTGGGCGGCGCCGGAGATGCCCAGCTCGGAGAGGGTGGAGAGGAGGATCTGATGGTTCACGGTATCAAAGGCAGCAGATAGGTCTAGAAGGATGAGAGCAGAGGAGAGAGAGTTAGCTTTAGCAGTGCGGAGAGCCTCCGTGACACAGAGAAGAGCAGTCTCAGTTGAATGCCCAGTCTTGAAACCTGACTGATTAGGATCAAGAAGGTCATTCTGAGAGAGATAGCAAGAGAGCTGGCCAAGGACGGCACGTTCAAGAGTTTTGGAGAGAAAGGAAAGAAGGGATACTGGTCTGTAGTTGTTGACATCGGAGGGATCGAGTGTAGGTTTTTTCAGAAGGGGTGCAACTCTCGCTCTCTTGAAGACAGAAGGGACGTAGCCAGCGGTCAAGGATGAGTTGATGAGCGAGGTGAGGTAGGGGAGAAGGTCTCCGGAAATGGTCTGGAGAAGAGAGGAGGGGATAGGGTCAAGTGGGCAGGTTGTTGGGCGGCCGGCCGTCACAAGACGCGAGATTTCATCTGGAGAGAGAGGGGAGAAAGAGGTCAAAGCACAGGGTAGGGCAGTGTGAGCAGGACCAGCAGTGTCGTTTGACTTAGCAAACGAGGATCGGATGTCGTCAACCTTCTTTTCAAAATGGTTGACGAAGTCATCCGCAGAGAGGGAGGAGGGGGGGGGAGGGGGAGGAGGATTCAGGAGGGAGGAGAAGGTAGCAAAGAGCTTCCTAGGGTTAGAGGCAGATGCTTGGAGTTTAGAGTGGTAGAAAGTGGCTTTAGCAGCAGAGACAGAAGAGGAAAATGTAGAGAGGAGGGAGTGAAAGGATGCCAGGTCCGCAGGGAGGCGAGTTTTCCTCCATTTCAGCTCGGCTGCCCGGAGCCCTGTTCTGTGAGCTCGCAGTGAGTCGTCGAGCCACGGAGCAGGAGGGGAGGACCGAGCCGGCCTGGAGGATAGGGGACAGAGGAAATCAAAGGATGCAGAGAGGGAGGAGAGGAGGGTTGAGGAGGCAGAATCAGGAGATAGGTTGGAGAAGGTTTGAGCAGAGGGAAGAGATGATAGGATGGAAGAGGAGAGAGTAGCGGGAGAGAGAGAGCGAAGGTTGGGACGGCGCAATACCATCCGAGTAGGGGCAGAGTGAGAAGTGTTGGATGAGAGCGAGAGGGAAAAGGATACAAGGTAGTGGTCGGAGACTTGGAGGGGAGTTGCAATGAGATTAGTGGAAGAACAGCATCTAGTAAAGATGAGGTCAAGCGTATTGCCTGCCTTGTGAGTAGGGGGGGAAGGTGAGAGGGTGAGGTCGAAAGAGGAGAGGAGTGGAAAGAAGGAGGCAGAGAGGAATGAGTCGAAGGTAGACGTGGGGAGGTTAAAGTTACCCAGAACTGTGAGAGGTGAGCCATCCTCAGGAAAGGAACTTATCAAGGCGTCAAGCTCATTGATGAACTCTCCAAGGGAACCTGGAGGGCGATAAATGATAAGGATGTTAAGCTTGAAAGGGCTGGTAACTGTGACAGCATGGAATTCAAATGAGGAGATAGACAGATGGGTCAGGGGAGAAAGAGAGAATGTCCACTTGGGAGAGATGAGGATTCCAGTGCCACCACCCCGCTGGCTCGATGCTCTAGGGGTATGCGAGAACACGTAGTCAGACGAGGAGAGAGCAGTAGGAGTAGCAGTGTTATCTGTGGTAATCCATGTTTCCGTCAGCGCCAGGAAGTCTAGGGACTGGAGGGTAGCATAGGCTGAGATGAACTCAGCCTTGTTGGCCGCAGACCGGCAGTTCCAGAGGCTGCCGGAGACCTGGAACTCCACGTGGGTCGTGCGCGCTGGGACCACCAGGTTAGAGTGGCAGCGGCCACGCGGTGTGGAGCGTTTGTATGGCCTGTGCAGAGGAGAGAGAACAGGGATAGACAGACACATAGTAGACAAGCTACAGAAGAGGCTACGCTAATGCAAAGGAGATTGGAATGACAAGTGGACTACACGTCTCGAATGTTCAGGAATGTTAAGCTTACGTTGCAAAAATCTTATTGACTAAAATGATACAGTACTGCTGGCTGGTGGAGTAGGCTAGCTAGCAGTGGCTGCGTTGTTGACTTTGAACGTGTAGCTGGCTAGGTAACCTCGATAGTTTCAGTACTACACCTTGTCATGATACAAAGCAACTTTGTAGCTAGCTAGCTAACATAACACTAATCAAGACGTTCCTTGTAATGTATTTAGTTTCTACAATGCTGCTCGTCGGTAATAGTTGGCTGGGTTAGGAAAAATGGCGTCGCGGGAGACGGAAATAGCTGGCTAGCTAACCTCGATGGCTGGCTAGCTAACAATTATCAAGCTATGACAAAGACAACTAAGTAGCTAGCTAGGTAACACTGCACTAGTCAAATCGTTCCGTTGTAAAGTATTAGTATCTACAGCGCTGCTAGTCGGTAACGGTTGGCTAGCTGGCAGTGGGTTAATGATGACTAGGTGTGTTGAGTATATTTAGCCCTGTCGTTGATGACACTTCGTAGAGTCCCCGAAATTATTTCTTTGGTTGTAGACCTGCACCTACAAAGTGCAAACATATTGACTCCTGATCAACTCCTGATATATCCTGGTTGCCATCAAACATATTGACTCCTGATCAACTCCTGATATATCCTGGGTGCCATCAAACATATTGACTCCTGATCAACTCCTGATATATCCTGGGTGCCATCAAACATATTGACTCCTGATCAACTCCTGATATATCCTGGGTGCCATCAAACATATTGACTCCTGATCAACTCCTGATATATCCTGGGTGCCATCAAACATACTGACTCCTGATCAACTCCTGATATATCCTGGGTGCATTCAATGATAAGTGCGAAATGGACCACTGGCATTGACCTGATTTCCGACACAATTTCTTTGACGATTGTATTGCCCACCAGCTTCAAAATTTTGTTTTGCATTTGGGGACTGGTGAAATCAAAGTGACCTTTCAGCCAGGTGGTCAGCTCTGCATTGCCCTCTGCCTTGTACTTTAGAAGCTGGCTGAAATTCCCACTCTCCTTATCAACGCCTCGAAAAGCCTGACCTTGCCGCGCCAAGTACTTCACACCTAAAACAATCTTCATAAGATTTCTCCTCACTTGTTGCTTCTGTCTTTCAAGCTCATGTGAAAGTTGCACATTAACAGGCTTTAGCTCCTGTCTTTCAAGCTCACGTGAAAGTTGCACATTAACAGGCTTTGGCTCCTGAATCCGAGTCATCACAGCTAATTTGTGAAACTGGCTGTCTTTAGGAGCACTAAAGTTCTCCAGTGCCTTCTTCCAATTTTGAAAGCCAGTCTTGACAAAAGCTGAATCTGCTTTGACGCAAGCTTAGACTTTTGTGTTGCAAAGTATTTAGCACAATAGAACCGTAGGACCCACTTTAAAGAGGGGCTGTAATGGAGGCAAGTATAATCTTTAAACCATTTCTCCTGAAAGTAGAGTGTCCTATTTGATAGTGTTTGACTACGTAGGTATGACATTCACATTTGGCTGATTTGGGCGTGGTCCAAGCTCCTCCCCTCCCTCTTCTGCACCTTCATCTTCACTTGCCTGTCTGCTCTCTCTGTCTGTCATTGTCTCAAACTCACTCTCCCTGCTTGATTGTATTATCTGAATTACACATGAGAAGCCATATTTAGAGGAATATCTCAGCTTAAATTAACATTAGGATTAGACTGTTGTGATGTCATTATTTGGCCTTAACCATCAATATTTGCTCATTTTCTCACTCACCTCCATGTCACCTGCTCTCCCTGCCCTATCGGCATCTTCATGCTCTCTCTCTCTCTCTCTCCCTCTCTCTCTTTACTCTGAATGCACCAGAGTGAACATGAAAGAAATATCAGTAAACTAATGACTAGAAAGAATGTTGATACACATATGGTGGCCAACAGTACATTAGGATTAGACTGTTGTGATGTCATTATTCATAACCAACAAACTACAGGTCAGATGCAATGACGGATGCCATCAATATTTGCACGATCTGATATTGCCGTGTTGGTGCTGTTCCTACGACATCATAATTAATGTTTCTCCAGGACCATCATTGCAACTGACCTGTAGTTAGTTTGTTATCCCAGTCCAAAGACAGAATATTCCCCTGCCCCCCACCCTTTGATCTAACCCTAACCTCAGCGACTCCTGTGCCTAAACCTAACCTCAGCGGGTGCCTAAACCTAACCTCAGCAGGGCCTGTGCCTAAACCTAACCTCAGCGACTCCTGTGCCTAAACCTAACCTCAGTGACTCCTGTGCCTAAACCTAACCTCAGTGACTCCTGTGCCTAAACCTAACCTCAGCGGGGCCTGTGCCTAAACCTAACCTCAGTGACTCCTGTGCCTAAACCTAACCTCAGTGACTCCTGTGCCTAAACCTAACCTCAGTGACTCCTGTGCCTAAACCTAACCTCAGCGGGTGCCTAAACCTAACCTCAGCAGGGCCTGTGCCTAAACCTAACCTCAGCGACTCCTGTGCCTAAACCTAACCTCAGTGACTCCTGTGCCTAAACCTAACCTCAGCGGGGCCTGTGCCTAAACCTAACCTCAGTTGTGCCAACATGAATTATGATGTCGTAGGAACAACACCAACACGGCGATATCAGATCAATCATCAATATTTGCTCCTTTTCTCACTCACCTCCATGTCACCTGCTCTCCCTGCCCTGTCGGCATCTTCATGCTCTCTCCCTCTCTCCTTACTCTGAACGCACCAGAGTAAACATGACTTAAATATTATCAGTAAACAAGTGGGGTTTCTTGCCATGATGTTCAGGAATGGATTACTAACCATTTCTGATCTGAATGGCAATGATTATTACATCAAGAAACATTGACTCATCTCGTGTACTACTGTATACTACTACTGTATACTTCTATCATCTGACTTTTACTCATTTTCTCACTGCTCTCAAATTAGTTTTCTTTTTTCTGAGGCTGCCCAAAAAACTGACGAATGTCACTGCCACCATTCCTCTTGCTCATGGTGACCTCACTGTGAATGAAAGCTGACTGTAATAAAACTGCATGCACTTTAATCAAACAAACACTAATAATGCTATTTATCATAAGCAAGTACAGTTATACAGTATACTATATGAATATGCAATAAATGAAAGCTACTACTGTCTACATAAATTACACATGCAGCGCAACATAAATGATTGACACTTTACTCAGACTTCAAGTGGGCTTTTTGACAAATATAATGTAATAAAGAATACGCCGGTGAGCACCATTGTTGCTCGCTGGGTGAATGTATGGCTAATTAACTTTCCAGGTAACTTAACAATGATAGCTAATGTTACTGATGGTTGATTGATTAGCACTCACAAATCAACCCATTTTCACTAAAAACGTTTGTTTCCACTCCATGCAATTAGTGACATTTTTTAGCAAAATATTGTTTTTTCCACAATTAAAGTTCCAGCGCAAAATGACATATTGACGTTGACGTTAAAACTATCACAATCGACAGTGTTATAGCCTACGTAACACTCATATTACATTCTATTTTTCCACTTTTTAATACATTTGAAAGTAATGAAATAGAGAGACGGTACAGTGTTTGACATTGATTGCACCAACCCACAGCAGTCGAGCAACGGCTTCTGCTGGGGTACGGAAACACCACCTGGACAAACCACATGTAGAACTGCAGTACACCGTAATACTAGAGCCAGTAGTAATAATAATGGCCATTTGTTAAGTTTAGTTATGATTATGATTACATTTGGTAATAATTATTTCAGATGGCGGTGCCTGGTTGCCTGTCGTAGCATAGCACATTTTTCTATTTATTTCTATTTTTAATATCATTATATTGGGGGGACATTTTGAGCATATTTGAATATTGGGGGGATGTGTTCCCCCCCAATATTCCGAGCTTGGGCGAGAGCCGAAGGCACCTTCCGACCATCCCTGCCCAGAAACCCCCGGCAAGGGAAGGGAGAAGTAAAATAAAGGTTACATAAAAATAAATAAGACCTACAACACTTTTAAAAGCACATTGCTCAACATTAGTGAGACTCATGTCGTTTACGGTAGGCCTACAGTATATCTACAAATACTTTTTTCAATGACGTGAATATCTGCCAATAATTACATTTAGAAGATTGGAGGATTCTAAATTAATATCTAAGGAGCATTTTTCGTTAGGGCAAATCTGATTTGTGAGAATATCTAAGGGGCTTTTATATAATTATAATGCAGGGTTAATAATAATAATAATAACAATAATAATTGCTTTGTTTAAAAAATAACGATATTTTGGAGATGATTTCATTTTCAAATATCCAAAAGTGACCAATTGTAATCTGAATAAAGGCCAAAATAATATTTCTAAAGGCCAAAATATTTATTTCTGTTTTTAGAGGGAGAGAAACCAAAAGCCCACGGAGCCTATTTTTTGGACAAGGACATGCCGGCTGGCCAAACCCTCCCCTAACCTGGCCGACACTGTGCCAATTGTGCGCCGCACTATGGGGACTCCCAATCACAGTCGGATGTGATACAACCTGGACTTGAAACAGGGACTGTAGTGGTGCCTCTTGCACTGAGATGCAGTGCCTTAGACCACTGTTCCACTCAGGATCCATGACCAATATAACCAATATCCTCTCTGGGAAATGTGGGACGCTAGCGTGGGACGCCAACAGCCAGTGAAATAGCAGAGCGCCAAATTCAAAACAACAAAAATCTCATAATTCAAATTTCTCACACATACAAGTATTATACACCATTTTAAAGATAATCTTCTCGTTAATCCAACCACAGTGTCCGATATCAAAAAGGCTTTACGGCAAAAGCATAGCATTAGATTATGTTAGGACAGAACCTAGACAAGAAAAACCACACAGCCATTTTCCAAGCAAGGAGAGGCGTCACAAAAACCAGAAATACAGCTAAAATTAATCACTAACCTTTGATGATCTTCATCAGATGGCACTCATAGGACTTCATGTTACACAATACATGTATGTTTTGCTCAATTAAGTTCATATTTGCATCCAAAAAAAACATTTTACATTGGCGTGTAATGTTCAAAAATGTTTTGCCTCCAAAACAGCCGGTGAATGAGCACATCAATTTACAGAAATACTCATCATAAACTTTGATAAAAGATGCAACCGCTGTGTCAGATTTCAAAAAAGCTTTACGGCGAAAGCAAACTTTGCAATAATCTGAGTACAGCACTCAGACATCAAAACAAGCCATACAGATACCTGCCATTTTGGAGTCAACAGAAGTCAAAAATAACATTACAAATATTCACTTACCTTTGATGATCTTCATCGGAATGCACTCCCAGGAATCCCAGTTCCACAATAAATGTTCGTTTTGTTCGATAAAGTTGATCTTTATGTCCAAATACCTCCATTTTGTTTGCGCATTTAGTCCAGCACTCCAAATTCACTAAGCGTGCGAGTTTAGTCCAGACAAAAAGTCAAAATAGTTGCATTACAGTTCGTAGAAACATGTCAAACGATGTATAGAATCAATCTTTAGGATGCTTTTATCATAAATATTCAATAATATTCCAACCGGACAATTCCTTTGTCTTTAGAATTGAAAGGAAAGGCAGCTCACTCTCACGGCTGCGCGCATGTTTGAGCTCATGACAATTTTCCAGACACATGACTGAATCAGCTCTTATTCTCTCTCCATTCACAGTAGAAGCCTGAGACAACGTTCTAAAGACTGTTGACATCTAGTGGAAGCCTTAGAAAGTGCAATATGACCCCACAGACACTGTATATTGGATAGGCAATCACTTGAAAAACTACAAACCTCAGATTTCCCACTTCCTGGTTGGATTTTTTCTCAGGTTTTTGCCTGCCATATGAGTTCTGTTATATTCACAGACATCATTCAAACAGTTTTAGAAACTTCAGAGTGTTTTCTATCCAAATCTACTAATTATATGCATATTCTAGCTTTTGGGACTGAGTAGCAGGCATTTTACTTTGGGAATGTTTTTCATCCAAGCTACTCAATACTGCCCCCCTTTCCTAGAGAAGATATATATTGTCCTGCTAATAGCCCATTCAAGAAACGTTATTTGCAGAATTCATAGCATGCTATGCTTGTGAAAAACAGGGTTAATAATAATAATCCTTTTTCCCCTTTTCATTAAAGGTTCCAATTGATTTTTAATTTTTTTTAATCAATTAGTATATTTGAGTTTAACAACTATATTTGTTGTATTATTTGTTCTGTCTTTTCTGGTTGATTAAACTAGATGATGGAAAAAGGAAACCGCACACTGCTCTTGATAGTATCACTGATATTTAATAAGCTTACGTATCGGCCTCACGGCCTTCGTCAGAGCTTTTGTGAATTTTCTGAAAACAGCACCTCTATGTAGACCTAGCCCCACCCACATCCAATCCACGCATGGAAAGGGGTTGGAGGCAAAGGAAAAATAAATAAGTGCTACCAAACATAACAATATGCATTTCACAAACATTACAAAAGTGTATAAATAAGATGCATTGAACACGTCCATAAAACCACAATGAGGACATAGCAAGTTTTCATTAATCATTGGGTACATCATACGAAAAACATACGAAAAACATCAGAGTAATCTTAAATAGGCACATAATTCATGTTCAAATTCCCAACATAACATACATAGGCATTTCATCATTAAGTCATTAATGTCTGGAGGGTGAAAATCCCAAAACATACTCTTTTGCTCAGAGTATTATTAATATCACCTCCCCTGTCTGTTATCTTGACTTTCTCTATGCCACAAAATCTAAAGGTAGAAAGATCATGTTTTAGGTCCATTTGGTAGAGGGCGTAAAAGAGCCTGGCTGATTTTCTTTTGTGGCTGGCAGTTGGCATGAACCAATTTATCGCGTAAATTGCAACCTCTCCTATACACAATAAGTGGTGGATTTTTAAATTTGGCCGGCAAAGCTGGGTCTGATAATAAAATATGCCAGTGTTTCTTGGCCACACCTCCAACTTTTCACGAATTCAAAGTATATGTGGTTGTGAACATTACGGAGTGTTCTTTTGCTTTAGCGGGTCTTTTTTGTAACAATTCATCTCGTGTTTTTCCCAATGCCAAATTAAGAGCTTCATCCACACATTGTGGAGAATAGCCTCTTCTTAGAAACCTAATGCGCATCTCCGCTGCTTTTGCTAGATAATCATCTGTGGAGTGGCATATACGGCGCAGTCTGAAAAATTGGCTTCTTGGAAGTCCTCTTTTTAATGGCTCAGGGTGGAAGCTGTCCCCCTGTAATAGAGTATTTCTGTCCGTTTCTTTTCTATACAGAGTTGTAAACAGGGTTCCATTTGATTTTTCAATCCACATATCGAGGTAATGAACGCGTTGAGTGTCACTTTCAATAGTGAATTTGAGATTGGGGTCAATGTCATTGAGTAGTGCCATAAAATCTGACAGGTCTTGTTCAGTTCCTTCCCATATGCAAAAAATGGCGTCAATATATCGATACCACTTCAGGATTTTATTCAAAAATGGGTTTTCGTTTTCATTATTGACAAAACGTTCTTCAAATAGACCCACATAAAGGTTAGCATAGCTCGGAGAGAATGTGGAGCCCATCGATGTTCCATTCGTTTGGAGGTAGTATTCATCATCAAACCTAAAATAGTTATACTTCAAAACCTATTCTGCCAGCTCTAGAATAAAGTTTGTTGGTGGATATTCATTAGTATCTCTGTCTCCCAAATAGTGTGCTAGTGCTGCCAGCCCCCCCCACATGGGGAATGCTGGTATATAGACTCTCCACATCTAGTGTGACCAGAATACAGTCTTCTTTTAAACCCGTTATTGGTGAGATCTTGTTTATGAAGTCTATAGAGTCTTTTACATATGATGGCAATGCTTGCATATGAGTTTTAATAAAAGCGTCTACAAAGTTCGACAATGGCTCTAGCATTGAGCCTATTCCTGCAACCACTGGTCTGCCTGGATAATTGCCTTGTTGTGTTTTAGGGTTGTGTAATTTCGGTAAAATGTACAGGCATGGACGTATGGCACATTTACAGCAAAGATATTCATATTCAGGTTTTGAGATAAGGTGGTTTAAAAGGGCTTGCTCCAGATTAGAGCATATATCCCTTTGGAACACCTGTGTGGGATCAACACTCAGTTTTCTATAGAAACGTTAATTACTGAGTTGTCTCTGAATTTATTCTTTATATTTTTCATAGTCTAAATCAACCACAGCACCCCCCTTGTCTGCAGGTTTAATAACCAAAGATGAATCTTTCATTAATTCATTAAGTGCCTGTTCTTCTGTTCTAGTGAGATTTTTCTGAATGTGGTTTGTTTGTCTTGTATACACTGACATGGCTTCTTGTTTGACTAACCTACAATAGGTATTAATCGAGGAGTTGTTAACCATGGGACAGAATTTGCTTTTGGGCTTAAAATGGGTACCAGTTCATTGATGTGTTTCTAGGCCCGAAACAGTGTTTTGTGAAAACACATGCTTAAGTTTAATCTTGCGAAAGAATTTAAACAGATCTACTTTCGTATGAAATGGTTTATCTGTACATGTAGGTACAAAAGAGAGGCCCTTAGATAAGACTGAGACTTGAGCGTCAGTAAGGTCTTTTTTGGAGAGGTTAATTACAGCGTCCTGCTGTAGCTCCGTGTCCACGGCCTGTGATCCTGGTGATCCTGAATCTGGTTGATTAAGCTGAAATTGCAACCAACTTTCTATGGCTTATTTTGGAGATGATTTCATTTTCAAATAACCGAAAGTGAGCGAGAAAAAGGCCATTCTACAACATGGGGTGAGACATTCTTACTAATTTGTGAATAAAGACAGTTTGTTATATAGAATTATTTATTTCTGTTTTTAGAGGGAGAGAAACCAAAAGCCCATCGTCGCCTCATGGGTCTTCCGGTCGCGGCCGGCACGGGTATTGAACCAGCATCTTTAGCAACGCAATTTTTACTGCGATGGTGTTGTCTTAGACTGCTGCGCCACTAAAATAGTACTTAAACGGAGATATTCAATGACATCAGCAAGAGACATGCTGGACCCTATGTCAGAGAGGTGTTTTTGGGACCACATTGTGTCTGTTGTCCTGCTAATAGCCCTTGTGAAAAAACAACCAACTTTCTATGGAATATTTTGGAGATTATTTAATTTTCAAATAACCAAGTTATTGGCTGTGCTAGAGAATTGAAAACATTTTTTGTAAGAACATATTATATGGGATTGATTTTAGGAAATGTAGCTTCATTAATTTGATTAATATTATGGTGTTTCTATTCCAAGAAAAACTAAAAACGAAACCCTCAGGGTTTCTGTTAGGAAAATATGGCGCTGTACAACGTGACCTTTATTTAACTAGGCAAGTCAGTAAAGAATAAATTCTTATTTACAATGACGGCCTACACCGGCCAAACCTGGACGATGCTGGGCCAATTGTGCGCCGCATGGGACTCCCAATCATGGCCGGTTGTGATACAGCCAACCTAACTAAGAAATAGATATGACGATACAATTCTCCCCCTACCCTTCTTCTTGGCAAGCGTCTATTGTCCTGCTAATATCCCATAATGGCGCTGTACAACATGGCCGGTCGAGAGTAGGCTACAGTACTACAGTAAGAGCAAAATAATCCTAACATTTCCACACCTAATTGTAGTCTAACCAATACCCAAACGAAGATTCAGTCAAAATAAAAATCTCCTTGATTTATCAAGACCAGTCTCCATGCTTGTCTCAGAGCAGCACCGTCATGACCTCTGAATGCTGTCTTTTCCCCCATCCACTTGCCTCTTCCATTGATTTTGAAATAGTTTTTTCCAGTATGCAACAATTTGTTTACCTTCATTAGCCTACTTTGTTCCAATATTTCTGTCATTCAGTGATATTTATTCCATGGTAATTCATTATGGCTCCATAACAAAATAAACATCTGCATTTTGAAAGAGTATTTTCATAATTGTTTTATTAACGAAAGCATAAAGATGCTGATGAAGAAACACAGTACTGTACAGTATATGCTTTATCTGACATTAAGCAGCATGAGGTCGCCCAGACGCACTTTGAACATTTGGATAATAAAGCATTTAAAGCATATTGAAGACAGAAGCTGCCTGCATATGTTTATTAGGCTAAAGTACTGTCTGACAAGTAAACATAGCCTACAGTATATACTGTAGTAAACATTGTAAAGTGCCTAATTCCTTACATAAGGGAGAGTAGGCCATGTCCAGACTTTCTTGGTGACCTCAAGTACTCATTAACTCTGTCTTGAATGCTTTTTCGGGTTGAATCAGTCATGGACAGAAACGTCTGAGCCACAGTATTAATAATGAACTAAAGCAGCCGGGCTATGAAGAGTTGCATGTCAATTCATAAACCATGTGCCATGGAGTCTCTTCCCAACTATTTTGCAATCTATATGGCTCTCCAACACTTTGCGGTTGCATGGTCTTGAGTTAGAAATGTAACACTTTAGAGTACTTAAGCATCGAATACATTGCAAATTGGGGGATTTTCACATCTACAGTATCCAAGCTTTGAAGAGTCTATTGTCCTGCTAGGAAACAGGAAACATTGTTTGCATGATGGGCTACACCTGTCATCAAAAATCTCTTCACAACTATTTTGCAATCTATGTGGCACTCCGCCAAGAATTACATTTAGAGTATTGGAGGATTCTAAATGAATTTCTATGGGGCATGTTTCGTTAGGGCAAATATGATCTGTGAGAATATCTAAGGGGCTTTTATATAATTATAATGCAGGGATAATAATAGTAATATTGCTTTGTTTCAAACTTCTTAAGGCTAGGGGGCAGTATTCGGAAGTTTGGATGACTGAGGTGCCCAAAATAAACTGCCTGTTACTCAGGCCTAGAAGCTAGGATATGCATATGCATGGTAGTATTGGATAGAAAACACTCTAAAGTTTTTACAACTGTTAAAATAATGTCTGTGAGTATAACAGAATTGATATGGCAGGCGAAAACCCGAGGACAAACCATCCAGAAAAAAAAATCTGCCCACCATTGATTCCTATGGCTGTCATTTTTAATATGAAGGGAATACCTCCCAGATTGTAGTTCCTAGGGCTTTCACTAGATGTCAACAGTCTTTAGAAAGAGTTTCAGGCTTGTTTTTGGAAAAATGAGCTAGAATTTGTAATTTTTCAAAGTGGCTCCCATTTTGGCTGTAGTGTTTGTTACGCGTTCTGGTGAATGAGTGTACTTTGTTGTTTATCTCCGGTAATGACAATAACGATTCTTCGTCTTAAATTGTATTGTTTATTTACGTGTTAGGGTACCTGAGGTTTGATTATAAACGTTGTTTGACTTGTTTGGAGAAGTTTATTGGTAATGTTTGGGATTCATTTTGTATGCATGTTGAAGGAGGGAAACCGGTGGATTATTGAATGAAGCGCGCCATCTAAACTGAGTTTTTGAGGATATAAAAAAGCACTTTATCGAACAAAACGACCATTTGTGATGTAGATGGGACCTTTTGGAGTGCCAACAGAAGAAGATCTTCAAAGGTAAGTGATTTATTTTATTGCTATTTCTGACTTTAGTGGTGCATCTGCCTGGTTGGAAAATGTTTTCAATGCTTTTGTGTGCTGGGCGCTGTCCTCAGATAATCGCATGGTGTGCTGTCGCCATAAAGCCTTTTTGAAATCTGACACAGCACTTGGATTCACAAGAAGTTAAGCTTTTAACCTCTCTAGGGTATGTGGGATGAAATCGTCCCACCTACTCAACAGCCAGTGGAATCCCGTGGCGCGATATTCAAATACCTTAGAAATGCTATTACTTCAATTTCTCAAACATTTGACTATTTTACACCATTTTAAAGACAAGACTCTCGTTAATCTAACCACACTGTCCGATTTCAAAAAGGCTTTACAACGAAAGCAAAACATTAGATTATGTCAGCAGAGTACCCAGCCAGAAATAATCAGACACCCATTTTTCAAGCTAGCATATAATGTCACATAAACCCAAACCACAGCTAAATGCAGCACTAACCTTTGATGATCTTCATCAGATGACACTCCTAGGACATTATGTTATACAATACATGCATGTTTTGTTCAATCAAGTTCATATTTATATCAAAAAACAGCTTTTTACATTAGCATGTGACGTTCAGAACTAGCATACCCACCGCAAACTTCCGGTGAATTTACTAAATTACTCACGATAAACTTCACAAAAAACATAACAATTATTTTAAGAATTATAGATACAGAACTCCTTTATGCAATCGCTATGTCCGATATTAAAATAGCTTTTCGGCAAAAGCACATTTTGCAATATTCTGAGTAGATAGCTCGCCATCACAGGCTAGCTACTTTGACACCCAAGTTTGGCACTCACCAGAGTCAGATTTACTATAAGAAAAATTGGATTACCTTTGCTGTTCTTCGTCAGAATGCACTCCCAGGACTTCTACTTCATCCACAAATCTTGTTTTGGTTCAAAATAATCCATAAGTTATGTTCAAATATCCTCTATTTTGTTCGTGCGTTCAAGACACTATCCGAAGGGTAACGAAGGGTGACGCGCCCGGCGCGTATAGTGACAAAAAAATTCTAAATATTCCATTACCGTACTTCGAAGCCTGTCAACCGCTGTTTAAAATCAATTTTTATGCGATTTTTCTCGTAAAAAAGCGATAATATTCTGACCGGGAAACCCTGTTTTCGTTCAAAGACTGAAAATCTAAAATGGACTCTTCTCGTGCACGTGCGCGCCAGTCTCATTGTTCTCAGATCGACCACTTACCAAATGCGCTACTGTTTGTCAGCCATGGCCTGCAAAGTCATCATTCAACGTTCTGCCGTCTTCTGAAAGCCTATGGGAGCCGTAGGAAGTGTCACTTTACAGCAGAGATCCTCAGTTTTCAATAAAGAGAGTGTAGAAGGCCAAGAAATGGTCAGAGAGGGCTCTGTCTGACAATTTGTTCTCCTTCTGTGGCATCTCTATCAAAAATGCAGCATCTCTGCTGTAACCTGATATTTTCTAAGGCTTCCATTGGCTCTCAGAAGGCGCCAGAAAGTGGAATGATGTCTGACCTGTCTCTGGGCAAAAAACAGCAGGAGATTTTGTGAGTGGTCAGGCTGAGAACAGTGACACTGGAGATGCACATTCATGTGAATTCTCCATTTTGAATGAATACAACATCGCCCGGTTGGAATATTATCGCTATTTTACGAGAAAAAATATAATAAAAATAGATTTTAAACAGCGTTTGACATGCTTCGAAGTACGGTAATGCTTCGCGCGTCACCCTTCGGATACTGACCTGAACGCACAAACAAAACGGAGGTATTTGAATATAACTATGGATTATTTGGAACCAAAACAACATTTGTGGATGAAGTAGAAGTCCTGGGAGTGCATTCTGCAAACGTCCCACCTTGACCAGGGAGGTTAATATTGCGGATAGATTGTTGTTTCCATCAATGTAACTGTCTGCATCATTTACAATTCCCCCATATATTTTTGGGGTAAATATATATAACCATATATATTGACACTCTAGACCCAAACTGTTACAGACCTATATCCATCCTGCCCTGCCTTTCTAAAGTCTTCGAAAGCCAAGTTAATAAACAGATCACTGACCATTTCGAATCCCACCGTACCTTCTCTGCTGTGCAATCCGGTTTCCGAGCTGTCACGGGTGCACCTCAGCCACACTCAAGGTATTAAACGATATCATATCTGCCATCGATAAAAGACAGTACTGTGCAGCCGTCTTCATCGACCTGGCCAAGGCTTTCGACTCTGTCAATCATCGTATTCTTATCGGCAGACTCAACAGCCTTAGTTTCTCAAATGACTGCCTCACCTGGTTCACCAACGACTTCTGAGATAGAGTTCAGTGTGTCAAATCGGAGGGCCTGTTGTCCAGACCTCTGGCAGTCTCTATGGGGGTATACACAGGGTTCAATTCTCGGGCTGACTCTTTTTTCTGTATATATCAACGATGTCGCTCTTGCTGCGGGTGATTCCTTGATCCACCTCTACGCAGACGACACCATTCTGTATACATCTGGTCCTTTTTTGGACACTGTGTTAACTAACCTCCAGACGAGCTTCAATGCCATACAACACTCCTTCCTTGGCCTCCAACTGCTCTTAAAACCCTCTTAGGGATCCGATCCCGTTAGCGGGATCAAAATCGACACCATCCGGTGAAGTTGGAGCGCGCCAAATTCAAATGACAAAATAGTAATATTAAACATTCATGAACATACAAGTGTCCTACATCAGTTAAAAGCTTAACTTCTTGTTAATCGAACTGCGTTGTCAGATTTAAAAAAGGCTTTACGGCGAAAGCATACCATGCGATTATCTGAGGACAGCGCCCCACATCAAAATACTTTTTCAAAACAGCACAGGCGTCACAAAAATAACAAATAGCGATTAAATAAATCACTTACTTTTGAAGATCTTCCTCTGTTTGCAATCCCAAGGCTCCCAGCTACTTGAATTGATGTTTTGTTCGATACAGTCCTTTTTTATATCCAAAAAAGTCAGTTTAGTTGGCGCCTTTGATTTCACTAAGCCAATTGTTCAACATGCATACAAACAAATCCAAAAATTTACCGGTAAAGTTTGTCCAAACAAGTCAAACGATGTTTCTAATTAATCCTCAGGTACTCTAATATCTAAATAAACAATACAATTTAAAACAGAGAATTATATGTTCAATAGGGAAGATAAATAACAAAGAGTGCACACTTCATTCACAGGCGCAACAAAACTACTTTTCTAATGAGAGACACCTTGGAAAAACTACAACTACTCGTTCATTTTTCAAAAAACAAGCCTGAAACCCTTTCTAAAGACCGTTGACATCTAGTGGAAGCCATAGGAACTGCAATCTGAGTCCTTTTTTTGTATATCCCATAGACTAGCGTTGAAATGTCCTGTGACCTCAAAAAAACTATTTATGGATGGATTTTCCGCAGGTTTTCGCCTGCAATATCAGTTATGTTATAGCCACAGACATTATTTTAACAGTTCAGAGTGTTTTCTATCCAAAGCTACCAATTATATGCATATCCTAGCTTCTGGGCCTGAGTAACAGGCAGTTTACTTTGGGAACATCAGTCATCCAAACCTCCGAACACTGCCCCCTAGCCCTAAGAGGATAATTATTAAATGCTAGTAAAACTAAATGCATGCTTTTCAACCGATCGCTGCCCGCACCTGCCCGCCCGACTAGCATCACTACTGTGGACGGTTCTGACTTAGAATATGTGGACAACTACAAATACCTAGGTGTCTGGCTAGACTGTAACTCTCCTTCCAGACTCATATTAAACATCTCCAATCCAAAATGTAATCTAGAATCGGCTTCCTATTTCGCAACAAAGCATCCTTCACTCACGCCGCCAAACATACCCTTGTAAAACTGACTATCCTAACGATCCTCGACTTCGGCGATGTCATTTACAAAATAGCCTCCAACACTCTACTCAGCAAACTGGAAGCAGTCTATCACAGTGCCATCTGTTTTGTCACCAAAGCTCCATATACCACCCACCACCGCGACATGTATGTTCTCGTCGGCTGGCCCTTGCTACATATTCGTCGCCAGACCCACTGGCTCCAGGTCATGTATAAGTCTTTGCTAGGTAAAGTTCCGGCTTATCTCAGCTCACTGGTGACGATAACAACACCCACCCGTAGCATGCGCTCCAGCAGGTTTATCTCACAGGTCATCCCCAAAGCCAACACCTCCTTTGACCGCCTCTCCTTCCAGTTCTCTGCTGCCATTGACTGGAACAAATTGCAAAAATTGCTGAAGCTGGAGACTTATATTTCCCTCACTAACTTTAAACATCAGCTATCTGAGCAGCTAACCAATCGCTGCAGCTGTACCCAGCCCATCTGTAAATAGCCCATCCAATCTACCTATTTACTTTTTTTGCACACCAGTATTTCTACTTGCACATCATCATCTGCACATCTATCACTCCAGTGTTAATTTGCTGAATTGTAATTCATTCGCCACTATGGCCTATTTATTGCCTTACCTCATCACGCCATTTGCACACACCATATATATACTTTTTTTCAATTGTGTCATTGACTGTACATTTGTTTATTCCATGTGTAACTCTGTGTTGTTGTTTGTGTCACACTGCTTTGCTTTATCTTGGCCAGGTCGCAGTTGTAAATGAGAACTTCTTCTTAACTGGCCTACCCGGTTAAATAAAGGTGAAATAAAAAAATTATAAAAAATATGCATACATACATACATACACATATCCATATATATCTATACACTACCGTTGAAAAGTTTGGGGTCTCTTAGAAATGTCCTTGTTTTTGAAAGAAGAGCACATTCTTCGTCCATTGTTAATGTTGTAAATGACTATTGTAGCTGGAAACGGATGATTTTTAATGGAATATCTACATAGGCGTACAGAGACCCATTATCAGCAACCATCACACCTGTGTTCCAATGGCATGTTGTGTTAGCTAATCCAAGTTTTCATTTTAAAAGGCTAATTGATCATTAGAAAACCCTTTTGCAATTATGTTAGCACAGATGAAAACTGTTTTCCTCATTAAAGAAGCAATAAAACTGGTCTTCTTTAGACTAGTTGAGTATCAGGAGCATCTGCATTTGTGGGTTTGATTACAGGCTCAAAATGGACAGAAACAAAGCACTTTCTTCTGAAATTCGTTAGTATCTTCTGGTTCCGAGAGATGAAGGATATTCCATGAGAGAAATTGCCAAGAAACTGAAGATTTCGTACAACGCTGTGTACTACTCCCTTCATAGAACAGCGCAAACTGGCTCTAACCAGAATAGAAACAACAGGACAATGACCCAAAGCACAGCTCCAAAATATGAAAGAACTATTTAGGGAAGAAGCAGTCAGCTGGTATCCTGTCTATGATGGAGTGGCCAGCACAGCCACCGGTTCTCAACCCTATTGAGGTGTTGTGGGAGCAGCTTGACCGTATGGTACGTAAGAAGTGCCCATCAAGCCAATCCAACTCGTGGGAGATGCTTCAGGAAGCATGGGGTGAAATCTCTTCAGATTACCTCAACAAATTGACAGCTAGAATGCCAAAGGTCTGCAAAGCTGTAATTGCTGCAAATGGAGGATTCTTTGACAAAAGCAAAGTTTGAAGGACACAATTATTATTTCAATTAAAAATCATTATTTATAACCTTGTCATCATCTTGACTATATTTCCTATTCATTTTGCAACTGATTTCATGTATGTTTTCATGGAAAACAAGGACATTTCTAAGTGACCAAAAACTTTTATTTTACCTTTATTTAACTAGGCAAGTCAGTTAAGAACAAATTCTTATTTTCAATGACGGCCTAGGAACAGTGGGTTAAATGCCTTGTTCAGGGACAGAACGACAGATTTGTACATTGTCAGCTCGGGGATTTGATTTTGCAACCTTCGGTTACTAGTCCAACGCTCTAACCACAAGGCTACGCTGCCGCCCCGATAATGTATATATTTATATAATTTCCTGATATTTTGTATATTTCTCAGATATAGGATAGACACTTCAAAACAAACTTAATTTTGATGTATTTTTTGATTACCTGTTTTTCTATGTATGAATATGCTAATCAATGGGAATGCCAAATAACATTTTGTATTAAATCATTTTAGATATATTTTTTGATACCTGCAGGGGTCATAAAATTCAAAATCAAATATCAAAATGATCCATGGTATGACCATCTTAAAACAATTCCATATGTTAGCTTAGTACAACCCCCCCCCCCCCCACACACTTTTAGGGGATCATCATTGACCAAGACCAAAAATGCTACAATGTTCAGCTACCCGGTAGATTACATATTTCTTACCTGTTCGTGTATGACATCACATTTTATGTGTGTTTCTGCATATGTACCAATATGTTCAAATCAACCTAAACCTATTGAGTGCTGAACAGGACATGAAATCATGTTCTTGTAATAGCAGGGCATATTGCACATACCAGCTTTTTGAAGCAGCACATTTAACTGTGTTTCTAGCTAAAAGGTTAAAGCATATATAGATTTGAGAATGTTTATGTGTTTACAAACTTAAGATGTACTCCTATTTATCAAAACACTTCCTCTAAAGGCTCATATCCCACCTTGCTGATGGAGGAAATGTCAATTGTTAGAGTGGTGAATGTAACTGAAACCAAAGATATAGCTATATAACTGGTCATTCTTTGTGTTTTTTTTCAGCTCAGGTCGAAACCCCGAGGACAATCCATCCATTATTTTTTGTTGTTGTTGAGGTCATTGGACTTTTCAATGCTTTTTTATTGGAAAGTCTAATAATTAGGACCCAGATCGCAGTTCCTATGGCTTCCACTAGATGTCAACAGTCTTTAGAAATTGTTTCATGCTTGTTTTTTGAAAAATGAAGAAGTATTCGTATTCTTTTGAAGTATGCCTCAGAAGGACTCCAGTCTTTTGGCGCGTGTGAATGAGTGCGCGCTCCTCGTTCTTTTTCTCCGGTATTGAACACAGTTTATTCCGTATTAAATTTGATCGATTATTTACATATTAGGGTACCTGAGGTTGGATTAGAAACGTTGTTTGAATTGTTTGGACGAAGTTTACAGGTAACTTTTTAGATTCCTTTGTAGGCATGTTGGGTTAGTTGAAACAGATGTATTTCTGAATCAAACGCGCCAAATAAACTGACATTTTTGGGATATAAAGAAGGATTTATCGAACAAAACAACCATTCATTGTGTAACTGGGACCCTTTGAATTGCAAAAAGATGAAGATCTTCAAAGGTAAGTGATTTATTTTATCGCTATTTTTGAGTTTTGTGACACCTGTGCAGGTTACGATTTCATGTTAATGCAGGAAGTGGGTGAGGTGCTGTCCTCAGACGATCAAATGCTATGCTTTCACCGTGAAGCCTATTGTAAATAAGACAAAGCGGTTCGATTACCAAGATTCTAAGCTAAAGAATGGTGTATAAAAATTGTATTTTTATGAATGTTTAATATTACTACTTTTGTTTTTTGAATTTCGCGCTCTGCAATTTCACAGGATGATCCGAAAGAAGTTAATGGTGGAGCATGTCCATAGGCCATGCTTACAGCGGAGGTTCTGTAAATGGTGCTCCCAAGGTAGAGTTAAGGGCCTACCGTCATGGTGACCCTGTGGCAATATGGACAGTCTCAACAAAGCTCAACAAAGTATGTACTGATGTTTGAATTAATATGTTCCTTTTCCCTTCTGAGAATGAATTGCACTATATGAAGGGTTACCACAGAAAACACTGCTACTCCTACTGCTCTCTCCTCGTCTGACCACGTGTTCTCGCATACCCCGAAAGCATCTGGTCAGCGGGGTGGTGGCACTGGAATCCTCATCTCTCCCAAGTGGACATTCTCTCTTTCTCCCCTGACCCATCTATCTCCTCCTTTGAATTCCATGCTGTCACAGTCACTAGCCCATTCAAGCTTAACATCCTTATCATTTATCGCCCTCCAGGTTCCCTTGGAGAGTTCATCAATGAGCTTGACGCCTTGATAAGTTCCTTTCCTGAGGATGGCTCACCCCTCATAATTCTGGGTGACTTTAACCTCCCTACGTCTACCTTTGACTCATTTCTCTCTGCCTCCTTCTTTCCACTCCTCTCCTCTTTTGACCTCACCCTCTCACCGTCCCCCCCTACTCACAAGGCAGGCAATACGCTTGACCTCATCTTTACTAATGCTGTTCTTCTACTAATCTCACTGCAACTCCCCTCCAAGTCTCCGAAAATAAGCGACACCTGGAGGGGGTGGAGACAATCACAAAGACAGGTGAAACAGATCAGGGCGTGACACATGCACGCACCACTTTCCTGTTTTTACTTTTTTTGTTGTTGAAACAAGTCATTTTTTTCATTTCACTTCAGCAATTTGAACTATTTTGTCTATGTCCATTACATGAAATCCAAATAAAAATCTATTTAAATTACAAGTTGTAATGCAACAAAATAGGAAAAACGCCAAGGGGGATGAATACTTTTGCAAGGCACTGTAGCAGGACTGAGTTGAGTTGATGAGAGTGTTCTTCAGTGAGATATCCTTGGACATGATTGTTAATTAGCCAGTTGCAGGCTACCAAACGTCCAGATCCGTGGCACTGGCTTGATCACAGTAGGACTGGTGAGGTTAACGTATTGAACAAAGAACGAGAAGCAGGTGACGCCTTGCAAGGAATCTGACTTTGGTGAAGTTCAAATTTTAATGTGTATGTAATTGTAAAATGTTTTGTTAAATGAGGAAAACAGGTATGCCCTTGGTTACTATTGTTAGGTGTAATTGTGCGTGTTTTTGATATTCCTGGTACTTAGAGAATACGAGGTAAGATAGGACTTTTTGGACCGTGCTGCAAAGTTAGATAGGAGACATGGGTACTTTGTAGGTAGTTTTGCATATTTGGATAGATGTAAAATAATCTACACCATAGTAATCACAACAGGCGATATCCCAGTGTGGATACAACACCCGGTTTTGGGACCACTAATCAGGAAATATTTTTGATGGGTTTCCTTGTTCATTTAGACAGGGTTTGAAAAAAAAAACTGCGCTAACTGGTTTTCCTCATCTGTCTCATTCGCCTGTGTGTTTTTTGTTTCTGTTTTCTGTTAATGTGATATGAGAGTTGTGTGAGTGTGTAAATAATATGTAGAAATTGCATAATGCATAAATGCATAATAAGCTGATTGAAATTTGGTTAATAAATATAATGTTATAATGTTATTTTGGGGTTCTGTCCATCACTGCCCATCATAGAATATCTCGGGGTAGTATTGAGGGTGGTACTGTTCCTAGGCCATCATTGTAAATAAGAATTTGTTCTTCAAACTGACTTGCCTAGATAAATAAAGGTTAAATAAATAAATAAAATTGAGAGCGGGACGTTAGCAGCGAGTCTATAGTTTGTGGGAGCCTAGACTTTGCTGTGGTTTCTGGGAGGTTAGAGAAGCGTTGAGGATCCCATGACGGTAAACAAAAGTTTAAAAAATTGGTTCCGCTGGGTGTATGTTTGGAGAGCTGCTTCGTAGCTGTGGAGAGTCCTTGAAAACACAAATGGAATGGTAGATGTGAGTACCTAAGAATTTCTTACGTTTTATATGGATTCTGTGAAGATATGAAAATATGATGAGTTGTATGTGTGTATAATTGATTACTGGAGATTTGATAAAGTAATACTGGGAATATAATGAGATGCAATTTAAACAACCCATACGTAGATATACGTCTGTTTTGAGTTGGTCCCTTTAATTTGATAAAGATGAGGTTTAAGCACTATTAAACTGTCTACATAGTCTGGGCAGTTGTCTCAGAAACTGATTGGAGTGTGTCCACTTTTGGTTAACTTACCCTAACGATGAAATTATAAAACGCTTATTGGATTTTCTCCATCCGGATACTACATTTGAAATGAAACTGCCCTTAAGGCCTGAACATTCGTTTTTTCCCCTTCCCAATATGAGAGAAGTTGCTAGATTTATTGAATACATATTTTTCCATAAAGTTAGAGCGAATTAAGATGGAAACTTGATGTAATTTATAACGTCATACAAAGCCTAGGGTTTCCATCAAACTAAGTATCATTGCAGAGCTAATGTGATGTAGTAAAATAATTGAAAGATGTATCTTGAGAAAAGATAATAAGTTTTTATTACAAGGAGCAAGATTTGGCTTTAAATCAATGAATGTCGATTTAACTCGGGTGCTAATCTATTCCTTTTGCACATGTGAGAATCTCTGCGGAGACACGTATAGCGAGGCGATTTCGATGTAATATGTTGTCTGTTGCCTACATGGTCTGCTGGATTAACATATTGAGAATAGAGTCGTATTTAAATAACTGAATCAAATAAGGGCCAGTACCTACATCTAATGAATTCTAATAATAGTGCGATAGAGCTGTGACCATGATCATAATTGATATCTAAACATGGGTATTACTTATTGCAGGATACAACTGCAATGAACTGAAGTTGTGGGTAGTAAATGGCTGTAGTATTGTGCCGACAGAAATGTATTTTATTCCTTTTTTTCTTATGGATTGACAGATGTTTTTATACATTTGTCGCATTACATGTCACTTTTAAAGTCTTGGACATTTCATAAGTAGGAAGCCGAAAGAGAAGAGATAATTGTCAAGTTTATTTTTAACCTTACGATAGAGGTAAGCGCAGAACGTTTGAGAATGGGTAATATTTTTTTCCTACTGGTAAGAATAGAAGTGTTAGTCGTGCTTGCTGGGCTATATCGGGCTGTAAGTTTTTTGTTTATTTTAGGTGTCGATTCCACTTAATGAAACACTGTATTATCTGATGTGTTTTGAGTAGGATTCTTCCTTCCGGGATTGACGGAAGTCCCCTACAGTATGTATGTTAAGGGAGACTTTTTAATAGATGCCTGGGATCAAATATCACTGATTCCTTAAACTGAGAAATTGACTACATTTGCGACATCATTTTTAAAAATTACATTTAGTAACGATACCAGGATAATTATATATGGTTATGGAAAAGAGAGACCAGTCATATAATATAATATGGGAGTTAATTGTTAGACTCGGTGGTGAGATACATGTTGCTGTGTCTAGGGATAGCACATGCTAAATGAAGCGCACATAAACGATGGGCCAGATTAAAACAAATGATTAATGATTTGAGGGACTACAGGGGACTTATTGTCAGGTTTTGTTTGTGGTTAAAACTTTTGGCTCGCTGTATCAGTGTAGTATAGGGAGTGCTAACAAAATGTTTTGCGTTTTGTTTCCGGAAAAATGGGGGTTTCATTGTCTCTCTCTGAAATGTTTCCCGGGGCTGTGGTCTTGAGGAGAGCAGTGAGTGAGATTGGCCATTTTTGTTTGTTTTTACCTTAAGGTTTGCAAATACCCACACACACACAACACATTTGTTATGACTATTTGTTGGTGTTTTTAAAAACCTGTTTGATTTTATTGTGAGTGCTGCATGAGGCAAATGGTGGTCACACATTCTAGCTAACATCCGTTTCATCCAAAATACTGCCTGTAATCCAGTCACTGGGAGGCTGAGGTTGGTGGATCGAGTGAGCTGAGGAGCTCTGGGCTGTACCGCGCTATGTTGAACAGGTGTCCTCACTACGATCGATATGGTGCTCCTGGGGGAGTCTGGTACCACCAGGTCGGCTATAGAGGGGTGCACTAGCCCAGGTTGGAAACTAAGCAGGTCAAAGCCCACATGCTGTCCAGCAGTGGGATACTGCCTGTGAGTATGTGTTAAAAATATCTACTTCATGGTGGCAACTGTCTCTGCGATACTTACTTTTTGTCTTACAATAACTTGAGTAAGAAAAGTAAGCAGACAAACTATATTTAGCAGGTACTTTTCTGAAAATGTAGAATTACACTAACTCCTACTGACGAAGTGAGTGAATAACACATTCATATCAATGCAGCAGACATCTATTTTGCTGGGATGTATATTTTACTATGTAACATTATAAAATGCAGTATGACAATAAAACTATTGTTTTCAAGTCACAGGAATAATGACATGGAGAAATATCTTAATCTGAGTCAGCTGTTTATTGATTTTCAAATGTTCTACAAGTCAACCTTGATGAACCAAAGCATGAGATACATTGACTGGCTCAGCTTCGTTAGTTTGTTACAAAAATATCAGTGTCTCCATCTTTTGAATCTTCCTTTTCCAAGCTCATCTTTGTAACAGCAAAACCCACAAGATAAGACAAAAAATAACATTCTGGTCAAAGTCAAACATTGAGGACATCACAACTAACAGATTGAAAAATATAGGTTTTATATATTTACATTTTCATTCCCCCTTTCAAATGATCTAACACATTATCATCACACAAAACTTAGATCACATACTTTGTTCGCATCTTCCCAGTCCAAATTATTTCCATATGCCAGTTTTTTACTTTAGCCTCGTGTCCAGGACTGGAGGAGTATGAGAACATTAAAATGATCACAATAAAGCCCAATAAAACATGGTGACAAACACATAATGTGATACAGTATATAAAAAAATATTAAAATGAACAATTAGCAATGGCAAAAACTGATTGGCATACTGAACGTCACTCAGCAATATATTACTTTCATTACCCCACAACCACAATTCACCAATTCAGCAGACTGCATGACATCAGTATTTCAAGGGTTGTGGCTGTTTTATCCAAGCAGCAAACTACCTCGAACCAACCAAAATATATAGAAGAGAAGCTGATTGTTACAGGTCTCTAGTATATGTGTATTCTCCTCCTGGTAAAAGTCAGAGACCATTTTGTGGGGTAACATATTGTTACATTCAACAATTCAGTACATGTGGATATGTTCGTGGATATGTTAGAGACTGTCATTATGACGTCACTGTCGCTGTTTTAGAGAATGCCAATATGATGTCATAGCGCTTTAAAAGAACATTACTGTGGTGTCATCGTAGATTTTCCTGAATCCTTTGTTTCAGAAAGTTATGACAATGATAGTTATTTACTGGAGCAACACACTAGAGACAATTCAGTGTGTGTGTGTGTGTTCTCTTCCCCCCCCCCTTTACAGGAAGGAATAAGAGAGAACAGAATCATTAATAATGCATGAATACTGTGTCAAAGCTACCATACTGTAGGTCCACAGATGTGTATAGCCTACTATATTAATACCCTCATACAGGAACAGCATGCAAAATGTCCCCATCGTAGATATCGCAGAGAGACCTGCCAATCTCTGTAAATACGACTAAGTATCTCACAAACCAGTAAAAACATACAGTACCAGTCAAAAGTTTGGACACACCTACTCATTCCAGGGTTTTTCTTTATTTTTACTGTTTTCTACATTGTAGAATAATAGTGAAGACATCAAAACTATGAAATAACACATATGGAATCATGTAGTAACCAAAAAAAGTTGTTAAACAAATCAAAATATATCTTATAGTAGAGATTCTTAACTGTAGCCAACCTTTGCCTTGAAGACAGCTTTGCATTCTCTCAACCAGCATCATGAGGGAGTCACCTGGAATGCATTTCGATTAACAGGTGTGTCTGGTTAAACGTTCATTTGTGGAATTTATTTCCTTCTTAATGCATTTGAGCCATTCAGCTGTGTTGTGACAAGGTAGCGGTGGTATACAGAAGATAGCCCTATTTGGTAAAAGACCAAGTCCATATTATGGCAAGAACAGCTCAAATAAGCAAAGTGAAACGACAGTCCATTATTACTTTAAAGACATGAAGGTCAGTCGATCTGGAAAATGTCAAGAACTTTATAAAAGTTTCTTCAAATGCAGTTGCAAAAACCATCAAGCTCTATGATGAAACTGGCTCTCACGAGGACCGCAGCAGAGTTACCTCTGCTGCAGAGGATAAGTTCATTAGAGTTACCAGCCTCAGAAATTGCAGCCCAAATAAATGCTTCAGAGTTCAAGTAACAGATATATCTCAACATCAACTGTTCAGAGGAGACTGCGTGAATAAGGCCTTCATGGTCAAATTGCTGCAGAGAAACAACTACTGAAGGACACCAATAAGAAGAAGAGACTTGCTTGGGCAAAGAAACACAAGCAATGGACATTAGACCAGTGGACATCTGTCCTTTAGTCTGATGAGTCAAATTTGAGATTTTTGGTTCCAACCGCTGTGTCTTTGTGAGACGCAGAGTAGGTGAACGGATGATCTCTGCATGTGTGGCACCCACCATAAAGCATGGAGGTGGTGTGATGGTGTTTTGCTGGTGACACTGTCAGTGATTTATTTAGAATTCAAGCCACACTTAACCAGCATGGCTACCACAGCATTCTGCAGCGATACACCACCCCATATGGTTTGCCCTTAATGGGACTACCATTTGTTTCAACTGGACAATGACCCAACACACCTCCAGGCTGCGTAAGGGCTATTTGACTAAGAAGGAGAGTGAAGGAGTGCTGCATTAGATGATCTGGCCTCCACAATAACCTGACCTCAACCCAATTGATATGGTTTGGGATGAGTTGGACTGCAGAGTGAAGGAAAAGCAGCCAACAAGAGCTCAGCATGTGGAAACTCCTTTAAGACTGTTGGAAAAGCATTCCAGGTGAAGCTGGTTGAGAGAATGCCAAGATTGTGCAAAGCTGTCATCAAGGCAAAGGGTGGCTACTTTGAAGAATCTCAAATATATTTTGATTTGTTTAACACTTTTTTTACTACATGATTCCATATGTTTTAGTTCATAGTTTTGATGTCTTCACTATTATTCTACAATGTAGAATGAGTAGGTGTGTCCAAACTTGACTGGTACTGTATATCAACTCCCCATTACAAATCCTCTAAAATGACAAGAGTTAACAGTTATGAGGAACAAGAGACACAGATTAGAGACATAGACTAGTTAACAGCAACCACAGTAACATTCCGGCTCAAATAATAACACTCAAAAATACTCTAGAATTTGCAATATTTAGAAATTTTGCCAATCACATCTTTAAAAACAAAATACAATGAATCTCACATTTATACACAAGTAAAACACCAAAGACAAAACTTCCCATTACTCAGTAAAACACAAGCCTTGTCCAAAAACAAAACACACAAGATATATTACATTATTGCCAACTCTAATAGGGATTCACACTTGTGCTTCAAACACAAAAGGTCACATTCGGGGCTTTCATTCAGCTTTCAGATATCGCTCAGGTACATTATAGGTTGCTTTTCAGTTAGGACATGATAAGTGCTTTAACTCAACTAGTACCCTACATGTGAATCTCCTGAGAGGCCAAAGTAGAGAACTGACTAGCTACTGTGCAAAGACAGAGCTATAAAAGGATAAACTGCATAACCAGACCATTACATTGCTAGTTAGTTGACATGTGGTTGTACCAGTTAGTACCAGCGACTTAACCATAACCTTAACTCTTTTGGTTTATTTGAGAAATACTAGGGTCTGAGAGAGAAAGTGGCATATTAAGCTTCGGGTTCAATCTCAGTCTCACTACATTCAATTTTCTTTTTTTGTCGCATCTTCCAAAGATATCAGTGCTTCGACTTCTCCATTTCAGCAAAACTGTTAAAAAGTAATAAGGCAGGAAATAACGGTTACTTTAAACATTATACAAAATACCCCCCCCCCCCCCAAAGTAAATTATATATACAAGTCAAGTGCAGTCTTAGCCTGCAAATCTATAGATCTACACTACTGTTAAAAAGTTTGAGGTCACTTAGAAATGTCCTTGTTTTTGAAAGAAAAGCACATTTTGTGTCTACTAAAATATCAAATTGATCAGAAATACAGTGTAGTACCCACAAAACACCAGTCTCAACGTCAACAGTGAAGAGGCGACTCCGGGAAGCTGGCCTTCTAGGCAGAGTTGCAAAGAAAAAGCCATACCAAGCCATGGCCAATAAAAATAAAATATTAAGATGGGCAAAAGAACACAGACACTGGACAGAGGAACGCTGCCAAGAAGGCCAGCATCCTGGAGTCGCCTCTTCATGGTTGACTTTGAGACTGGTGTTATGCGGGTACTATTTAATGAAGCTGCCAGTTGAGGACTTGTGAGGCGTCGGTTTCTAAAACTAGACACTAATGTGCTTGTCCTCTTGATCAGTTGATCAGCCTTCCACTCCTCTTTCAATTCTGGTTAGAGCCAGTTTGCACTGTTCTGTGAAGGGAGTAGTACACAGCATTGTACGATATCTTCAGCTTCTTGGCAATTTCTCGCATGGAATAGCCTTAATTTCTCAGAACAAGAATAGAATGATGAGTTTCAGAAGAAAGTTATTTTTTTCTGGCCATTTTATACCTGTTATCGAACCCACAGATGCTTATGCTCCAGATACTCAACTAGTCTAAAGAAGGCCAGTTTTATTGCTTCCTTAATCAGCACCACAGTTTTCAGCTGTGCTAACATAATTGCAAAAGGGTTTTCTAATGATCAATTAGCCTTTTAAAATGATCAACTTGGATTAGCTAACACAACGTGCCATTGGAACACAGGAGTGATGGTTGCCGATAATGGGTCTCTGTACACCTATGTAGATATTCCATAAAAAAATTAGCCGTTTCCAGCTACAATAGTCAATCACAACATTAACAAATGTCTACACTGTATTTTGGATCAATTTGATGTTATTTTAATGGACAATTATTTTTCTTGTTTTTCTTTAAAAAACAAGGACATTAAGTGACCCCAAACTTTTGGAACGGTAGTGTACATATAGCTATATCAGGAATCTATGGGTTTCCATACTCAGCGATTCAAAGGGCATTGGGTCCCAATGGGTTTCCCTCCCTCCCCCACCCCACAGTAGAGCAGCTTTGGTGGGAGTAACACCTCCAGACTCAGGTCACAAGCTGGAAGCCTGGGTCTGCTGTGGTAGCTGTGTATGGTGAGCTGTGTTTGGGGGCCCCAGCTCACAGTCTTTGGGCCCCTCTTCCACTCCCCGTGCGTACAGCAGCACCAGCGTGACGGTGGCGAAGGTGGCAGCATTGACGGGAAACGCCCTGAGCAGGGTGGAGGTAAGACCTCGCGTGAACACTCTGAGCCCCTCCCTCCTCACACTCTGCCGCACGCAGTCAGCGATGCTGGTGTACTGGTAGACCCCACCCACCCCGTCCGCCTGGAGGCGGGACTTAATCACGTCCACTGGATAGGTGGAGAGCCAAGAGGCAATCCCGGACATCCCACCGGCGAATAGCAGTTTGGGGATCATGTAGGGGTCGTCAGGTTCACAGCCAATGGAGCGAGTCAGGACGTCATAGGCCAGGAAGTAGACTCCGAAACCAGGGGTTTCTCGGATCAGCGTGGTAACCATGCCACGGTTCACCCCCGACAGCCCCTCCCGCTTGTAGATACGGGCTAGACAGTCCAGGGAGTTCTTATACAGCTTCCTCTTGGACTTCTTCTCCCCAGTGCCTTAGTAACACAGTATAATTATAAATACTAGTGATGGGTACCAATATGGAAAATTTGACTCTAGGAGAAACATGAAATAGGTGGCCATGCATGTTTTGAAATGTTGTAATAGTTAGTGCCATTGGTGAACCCTTTAAAAACTGATGCTATAGACGGGTGGGTTGACAACGTCACCAAAATTATGCGTGCGCATCACAGAGGCAAAAGGCAGTGTGTTGTTATGATTCTGAATGGTCAGATCTCTAGCAGCAATGACAAGAAGCAGCCATGTGGAGAATCGTAGGTGGCTTGTTTCAGCAAGTTGTATGTTGTTCTTGATACCATGTCTTGTTTTTAGGTGTTTTGACTTATGTCACATCAATGCTAACATGGCAAAACATTTGCTAGCTAGCTAACCAGCAACTAACTATGTATTACAGAAAAAAATGTGTGTGTTAAGTTTACAATATAGTTAACATGTTGTCAATAATCCTTTGATACTAAGGCAACCCACTTTGTTTTTCCCCACAGTTGAGTACGCATTGGCTTTGTTACTAAACAACCCATCCGTCTATGGTACACACGCTTTCCAACAGTGTAGGGGCAGTGCACCGAGTACATTATGCTAGCTAGCTAGCTAGCTCAGATAAGCTAAAATGACAAACATTTGACAACTAGCTAGAAACATTTGCTAACGAGAACAAAAACATCTGCACAAACATCAACTACACAGAATGTGCTTCTTAGAAATGATTGTTTTCTAAGGTGGTAGCTAAGTGGCTAGCTTGAAAAGGCAGAGTACAATCCACAAATTGTTTAACTTGCTGGCTAGTTAGCTAAGTTGCTCCACCACCAAATACTGGGGAAACCAATGAATGTATGTATGAAACATGGAACACTTTTGCCCAGTAAAGTATTCATGCAAGTGTTGACAACAGTTTTTGTTATCTTAAAGTAACAAATACCTCATCAAATCATGATATGGCACTCTCCTAAGGCAGTGTTACATGCTTGCAACAACGGTATGGTTATCACAACATACTTCACTCAAATCAATATCATATCGAATTATCAACATTGGTCCCCGAGGATGTCAAAAAAATGTCTAATACTTGTTCATGACTTTCTTCATAACATATAGTAACTTCAGTTGAAATGCGTGTGTGCATCTATTACATGCATGGTGGTCAGATGACCTGGTTTATACCTCACCATGACACACATGTAAAGAAAAGCACAATTTTATAATTCAGACCGTTTTAAGCAGTTGGAGAGAATAGTAGTTGTCGCCACTCTTTTCCTAGTATTAAAATGGTGCTTTCAAGACAACTGGGAAAGCAGAAAAAAAAACTCCAGGTCAGAGCTCTAGAAAGATGCCGGAGTTTCCAGCTTGGAATTCCGATTTGGATGAGCGTTCAAAACTATTTTTCCCAGTCAGAGGTCTTTTTCTTCCTGAGTTGCAGGTTGTCTTGAATGCACTGAAGTCTAAGATGTTTGAGTTCCCAGCTGTTTTGAACGAGACAAAAGCCCATTATTTTGATAATCCCTACCTTGCATCTGCATGCGTGTCTTGGCCAGCTCCATGGGGCAGCAGATGACACACTGGATGGTTCCGGCTGCAGCCCCGGCCAGGAACTGGTTCATAGGGGTGTCTTGGCCCAGGTAACGCATAGCGTTTCCCTGCACTCCAAACACTATGGCGTTGATGAAGGTTAGGCCCATCATGGGGGAGCCGATGCCTTTGTACAGTCCAAACATCTGGGGTGGGGGGTGAAGGAGGGAGAGATGGGTCAGGTAAAGAGAGGGAGAAATTAAAAACATTTTATATTTCAGGCTATGGACTCATGTGGAGCATGAAAAGAGCGAGACACATAATAATTTTATTTATTTCACCTTTATTTAACCAGGTAGGCTAGTTGAGAACAAGTTCTCATTTGCAACTGCGACCTGGCCAAGATAAAGCATAGCAATTCGACACATACAACAACACAGAGTTACACGTGGAATAAACAAAACATACAGTCAATAATACAGTAGAAAAAAAGAAAACAAAAGGTCTATATACAGTGAGTGCAAATGAGGTAAGATAAGGGAGTTAAGGCAATAAATAGGCCATGGTGGCGAAGTAATTACAATATAGCAATTAAACACTGGAATGGTAGATGTGCAGAAGATGAATTTGCAAGTAGAGACACTGGGGTGCAAAGGAGCAAGATAAATAAATAAATAAATACAGTATGGGGATGAGGTAGATAGCCCATCTATCTACAGGTGCAGTGATCTGTGAGCTGCTCTGACAGCTGGTACTTAAAGCTAGTGAGGGAGATATGAGTCTCCAGCTTCAGTGATTTTTGCAGTTTGTTCCAGTCATTGGCAGCAGAGAACTGGAAGGAAAAGCGACCAAAGGAGGAATTGGCTTTGGGGGTGACCAGTGAGATATTCCTTCTGGAGCGCGTGCTACGAGTGGGTGCTGATATGGTGACCCGTGAGCTGAGAAGGTGGGGTTTTACCTAGCAGAGACTTGTAGATACTCATCGCCAAACCCACTGGCTACAGGTTATGAAGCAAGGGCCAACCAACGAGAGCGTACAGGTCGCAGTGATGGGTAGTGTATGGGGCTTTGGTGACAAAATGGATGGCACTGTGATAGACTGCATCCAATTTGTTGAGTAGAGTGTTGGAGGCTATGTTATAGATGACATCGCCGAAGTCGAGGATCAGTAGGATGGTCAGTTTTACGAGGGTACGTTTGGTAGCATGAGTGAAGGATGCTTTGTTGTGATATAGGAAGCCGATTGTAGATTTAATTTGGGATTGGAGATGCTTAATGTGAGTCTGGAAGGAGAGTTTACAGTCTAACCAGACACCTAGGTATTTGTAGTTGTCCATGTATTCTAAGTCAGAGCCGTCCAGAGTAGTGATGCTGGAAGGGCGGGCAGGTGCGGGCAGTGATCGATTGAATAACATGCATTTAGTTTTACTTGCATTTAAGAGCAGTTGGAGGCCACGGAAGGAGAGTTGTATGGCATTGAAGCTCGTCTGGAGGTTAGTTAACACAGTGTCCAAAGAGGGGCCAGAAGTATACAGAATGGTGTCGTCTGCATAGAGGTGGATCAGAGAATCACCAGCAGCAAGAGCGACATCATTGATGTATACAGAGAAGAGAGTCGGCCCGAGAACTGAACCCTGTGGCACCCCCATAGAGACTGCCAGAGGTCCGGACAACAGGCCCTCCGATTTGACACACTGAACTCTATCAGAGAAGTAGTTTGTAAACCAGGCGAGGCAATCATTTGAGAAAACAAGGCTGTCAAGTCTGCCAATAAGAATGTGGTGATTGACAGAGTTGAAAGCCTTGGCCAGGTCGATGAATACGGCTGCACAGTAATGTGCATCGTTCCGCCAGCGGAACCCCTAGCCAACAGGATCGCATGGCGCGAAATACAAAAACCTCAAATCCAATCATTTCAATTTCTCAAACATACGACTATTTTACACCATTTGAAAGATAAACCTCTCCTGAATCCAACCACGTTGTCCGATTTCAAAAAGGCTTTACAGCGAAAGCAAAACATTAGATTATGTTAGGAGAGTACATAGACCAAAATAACCACACAGCCATTTTCCAAGCAAGCATATATGTGAATAAAACCCAAAACACAGCTAAATGATGCACTAACCTTTGATGATCTTCATCAGATGACACTCCTAGGACATTATGTTATACAATATATGTATGTTTTGTTCAATCAAGTTCATATTTATATCAAAAACCAGCTTTTTACATTAGCATGTGATGTTCAGAACTAGCATACACAAACTTCCGGTGAATTTACGCCATCACGGCGAGCTATTCAGACACCCGCCAAGTTCGGGGCAACCTAAACTCAGTATTAGAAATATTGTATTACCTTTGCTGATCTTCGTCAGAATGCACTCCCAGGACTGCTACTTCCACAAGAAATGTTGTTTTTGTCTCCAAATAATCCATATTTATGTCCAAATACCTCCGTTTTGTTTGTGCGTTTAGGTCACTATCCAAAGGGTAACGCGCGAGCGCAACTCGAGACACAAAATGATAAAATGTTCCATTAACGTACTTAGAAGCATGTCAAACGCTGTTTAAAATCAATTTTTAATGGTATTTTTAACGTAAAATTGCGATAATATTGCAACCGGACAATAGTGTATTCATTCAAGGAGGAAAAGAAAAAACAGCGTGCTCGCGGGAACGTGCATATCCAATCTCTTTGTCCTCAGTCAGACCACTCAGTAACTGAGTTCCTATACTCTGCCCAGAGACAGGAGAAGGCTCAATCCACTTTGTGAAGGCTTTCGACAGCCAATGGAAGCCTTAGAAAGTGCAACGTAACCACACAGATACTGTAGTTTCGAAAGGGACTAGAAAGAAGAATTACTCAGATCCTACACTTCCTGGTTTCTGTTATACTCACAGACACCATTCAAACAGCTTTAGAAACTTCAGAGTGTTTTCTATCCAAATCTACTAATAATATGCATATTCTTATTTCTGGGCAAGAGTAGTAACCAGTTTAAAATCGGTACGTTTTTTCATCCGGCCGTGAAAATACTGCCCCCTATCCATATCAGGTTAACTTGGCTTTTGAAGACCTTAGAAAGACAGGGTAGGATAGATATAGGTCTGTAGCAGTTTGGGTCTAGAGTGTCACCCCCTTTGAAGAGGGGGATGACCGCAGCAGCTTTCCAATCTTTGGGAATCTCAGACGATACGAAAGAGAGGTTGAACAGGCTAGTATTAGGGGTTGCAACAATTTCGGCAGATAATTTTAGAAAGAGAGGGTCCAGATTGTCTAGCCCTGCTGATTTGTAGGGGTCCAGATTTTGCAGCTCTTTCAGAACATCAGCTATCTGGATTTGGGTGAAGGAGAAATGGTGGGGGCTTTGGCGGGTTGCTGTGGAGGGTGCCGGGCAGTTGACCAGGGTAGGGGTAGCCATGTGGAAAGCATGGCCAGCCGTAGAGAAATGCTTATTGAAATTCTCAATTATAGTGGATTTATCGGTGGTAACAGTGTTTCCTAGCCTCAGAGCAGTGGGCAGCTGGGAGGAGGTGCTCTTATTCTCCATGGACTTTACAGTGTCCCAGAACTTTTTTGAGTTTGTACTACAGGATGCAAATTTCTGTTTGAAAAAGCTAGCCTTAGCTTTCCTAACTGCCTGTGTATATTTGTTCCTAACTTCACTGAAAAGTTGCATATCACGGGGGCTATTCGATGCTAATGCAGAACGCCACAGGATGTTTTTGTGCTGGTCAAGGGCAGACGGGTCTGGAGTGAACCAAGGACTATATCTATTCCTAGTTCTGCATTTTTTGAATGGGGCATGCTTATTTAAGATGGTGAGGAAGGCACTTTTAAAGAATAACCAGGCATCATCTAGTTACTGGATGAGGTCAATGTCATTCCAGGATACCCCGGCCAGGTCGATTAGAAAGGCCTGCTCGCAGAAGTGTTTTAGGGAGCGTTTGACAGTGATGAGGGGTGGTCGTTTGGTCGCAGACCCATTACGGATGCAGACAGTGATCGCTGAGATCTGAATTGAAAACAGCAGAGGTGTATTTGGAGGGCGAGTTAGTTAGGATGATATCTATGAGGGTGCCCGTGTTTACGGATTTGGGGTTGTACCTGGTAGGTTCATTGATAATTTGTGTGAGATTGAGGGCATCAAGCTTAGATTGTAGGTTGGCCGGGGTGTTAAGCATGTCCCAGTTTAGGTCACCTAGTAGCACGAGCTCAGAAGATAGATGGGGGGCAATCAGTTCACATATGGTGGGGCAGAGGGTGGTCTATAGCAAGCGGCAACAGTGAGAGACTTGTTTCTGGAAAGGTGAATTTTTGGAAGTAGAAGCTCGAATTGTTTGGGTACAGACTTGGATAGTAATACAGAACTTTGCAGGCCATCTTTGCAGTAGATTGCAACACCGCCCCCTTGGCAGTTTTATCTTGGCGGAAAATGTTATAGTTAGGGATGGAGATTTCAGGGTTTTTGGTGGTTTTCCTAAGCCAGGGTTCAGATACGGCTAAGACATCCGGGTTGGCAGAGTGTGCTAAAGCAGTGAGTAAAACAAACTTAGGGAGTAGGCTTCTAATGTTAACATGCATGAAACCAAGGCTTTTACGGTTACAGAGGTCAACAAATGAGAGCACCTGGGGAGTGGGAGTGGAGCTAGGCACTGCAGGACCTGGATTAACCTCTACATCACCAGAGGAACAGAGGAGAAGTTGGATAAGGGTACGGCTAAAGGCTATACGAACTGGCCGTCTTGCACGTTCGGAACAGAGAGTAAAAGGAGCAGGTTTCTGGGCACGATAGCATAGATTCAAGGCATAGTGTACAGACAAAGGTAAGGTAGGATGTGAGTACATTGGAGGTAAACCTAGGCATTGAGTAATGATGAGAGAGATATAGTCTCTAGAGACGTTTAAACCAGGTGATGTCATCACATATGTAGGAGGTGGAACAACATGGTTGGTTAAGGCATTCTAACTCAACACATGTTGAGGAATTCATTTATAAACTTGTTAAAACCCTTATAAAGTTTTAACAGAACACAAACCAAAATACGTATTCCCAATGCCCATATTTACTACAGGGCGCTACGCTTACCTTTTTTTTTTTTTTAAAGGCGCATGTGTGGAAAACGTAGGCGCATTTTAGGAGCACAATGAAAAATATTTGGGGTAATAAGGGTAGAATGCTTCATTTTTCAAGGGACACTAGCGCTCTTAAATAAAATGTGCTCTTGAATACAAATTCCAGGTCGCACAGCTAAATATTTTGGCGCATTTGCGAGTAAAATGGTCGCACTGTAGAGCTCTGTGCTACTGCCTCTCACACCCCCATCAGCTCTGTGAGTATTCTATCAGGCCCATAACAATCAGTCACAAGACAAGACAGGTGAGGTCGTCTGAAACAGACAGGTCCAGGATCAGCGCTTAGGACAAACTGACCTCATTAATAACTCAAGCAGAGCAGACTTCAATGTGGTTGTGTTGATAGGAGAGTGGTCAAAGTCTCAAACAAATCTGAAGCCTATTGGACTATAATATACCAAACATGACAAGTTAACATGAGCTCATCGCCTGTTTAAAGTTAAATTGGAGACACAGCTTCCACTTAATGATAAAGATTTAGGTAGGACTTACCGACTCCTGCCGTACGATGGACTGGAAACAGTGGTAGGTCCCGCGGTAGAGAGGCTTGTCCACATTCTGAACCTGGAGTCTCACCTGCAACACACACACAGGTCAAGGTCAAAGAGAACCTGGACGGCCAATCAGCATCCCCCCTGAACAAATCAATACTTCCTGACAACAGTATCACAACATAGGAACCAAAATGAGGGAATACAGAATAGCTTACCAATACACACAATTATACACTACATGACCAAAAGTATGTGAACACCTGCTCGTCGAACATCTCATTCCAAAATCATGGGCATTAATATTGCGTTGGTCCCCCCTTTGCTACTATAACAGCCTCCACTCTTCTGGCAAGGCTTTCCACTATATGTTGGAAGATTGCTGCGGGGACTTGCTTCCATTCAGCCACAAGAGCATTAGTGAGGTCGGGCACTGATGTTGGGCGACTAGGCCTGGCTTGCAGTTGGCGTTCCAATTCATCCCAAAGGTATTTGATGGTGTTGAAGTCACTGCTCTGTGCAGGCCAGTCAAGTTCTTCCACACCGATCTCGACAAACCATTTCTGTATGGACCTCGCTTTGTGCACAGGGGGCATTGTCATGCTGAACCAGGAAAGGGTCTTCCCCAAACTGTTGTCACAGTTGGAAGCACAGAATCGTCTAGAATGTAATTGTATGCTGTAGCGTTAAGATTTCCTTCATGGGACTAAGGGGCCTAGCCCGAACCATGAAAAACAGCCCCAGACCATTATTCCTCATCCACCAAACTTTACAGTTGGCACTATGCATTTGGGCAGGTAGAGTTCTCCTGCCATCCACCAAACCAAGATTCGTCCATCAGACTGTCAGATGGTGAAGCGTGATTCATCACTCCAGAGAACGTGTTTCCACTGCTCCAGAGTCCAATGGTGGCAAGCTTTACACCACTCCAGCCAAAACTTGGCATTGCTCATGGTGATCTTAGGCTTGTGTGCAGCTGCTCGGCCATGGAAACCCATTTCATGAAGTTCCCAAGGAACAGTTCTTGTGATGATGTTGCTTCCAGAGACATTTAGGAACTCAGTAGTGAGTGTTGCAATTGAGGACAGACAATTTTTATATGCTACGCGCTTCAGCGGTCCCGTTCTGTGAGATTATGTGGCCTACCACTTCGTGGCTGAGCCGTTGTAGACATTTCCACTTCACAATAACAGTAGTTACAGTTGCCCGGGGAAGCTCTAGCAGGGCAGAAATTTGACTAACTGATTTGTTGGAAATGTGGCATCCTATGACAGTGCCAAGATGAAAGTCACTGAGCTCTTAGTAAGACCATTCTACTGCCAATGTTTGTCTATGGAGATTGCATGGCTGTGTGCTCAATTTTATACACCTGTCAGCAATGGGTGTGGCTGAAATAGCCAAATCCACAAATGTGAAGTGGTGTCCCCATACTTTTGTATATATAGTGTATGTACTGCCATGAAGTGTATAAACATGATTTTTCTGACACAACTTGGTAAACTCAGACATCAAAATGTTGATAGGGGATGGGGACGAGTCCTATTCTTGTTGTGGTTCAACAAAAATAAGACAGTCAAAGTGACAGAGAGAGACGGGTGGATGGATTGACCTTTGCTGTACTTACTACAGTGTACTGTTGTGTAGAAGTATCTACTAACACAGTAAGACCTTTTCTGTGAAACGAAGAAAGTCCTTGTTACATTAACAAGGAAATCTTCCACAATCATTAGACCTACGCAAGCAGGATGTGTATGAAATCAGCAGCCTACATACATACAAACAAAACAGCATCTGTTATAGTGTGGAGAATACGGTCATCAATTTCCCCTTACTATACTGTATTGCTGCTTTTTATGGTTGTTTGAGACAAGCAGCAACTATTGAACATAGTGACTGCAAGCTTTATTTTCATATAATGGAAAGAAACAGCCCAAAACGAGAACAACCAGACTCACCTTAACCGTGTCAAAAGGGTGTCCTACTAAGACTCCGGCAGCACCTGAAGAGAAGAATGAGAGAGCAGTCAGACAGGATAGACTACGCTATACTTAACCGAGAGCAGATTGTTAAAAAATAATTACAAGTAAAAATGACTGTAGCCTATGTGATACACAGATAGTTTGAGAAGTTGTATTCTGGTAGAACAAAAAAAAAGTTATTTATAGCAACCAAAACATTGTTTCTGTAAACTAAATAAATAGCCATGTCCGCTATTCAGATCTCAACAACAGAAATTGTAAACATAAGCCTTTTAATGTTGGCTCTCATCCCACATAGAGGACATCACATCAGCCTGCCAAAATATAAACTGTGATTCATCTGAGAAGGAAATGGAAACCCTGTAACCATCAACAACAACCTGTAGCCGAACTGTAGACCGACAGCAGACCTGGCTTCAAATAATATTTTAAAATCTTTCAAATAGTTGAAGCATTTGCTCCAGCCTGCCTTGCGTGCCAGATGGGCAGGGTTTACAGTTGAGACTATTCCATTAGTCAGGCTGGCTCAATCAAGCACCGGCAAAGTATTTAAAATGATTTCAAATAGTATTTGAATCGAGGTATGACAGACCGCTGACTCATATATGGCAAGGCCACTGGGGAGAGACTGAGTCTTCTTCAGGAATAGCTTTGTCCAAGCAACTGCTCTGGAAGGTACTGTACATAACATGTGTACAAGCCCTCTCCTCCACTCCCCATGGCTCTGAATACGGAGTGAAACCTTAGCCCTGGGCCCTGACAGCAACTGTCCTGCTATAGGCCTTGATATAGGCCTACATAGTTTGGCGGACTATACTCCAAACTGGCATTAAACGTTCCAAAACAAACAACATTATAGAAGGTTGGAATGTGTAGTGCACCAACAGAATGCTACAACCTAAACAGAGTTTGCAGAACTCTGTGGCTGTAGGCCATCTCTCTGTCTTTGGTCTGTCTGTGCCTCTCTGGGACTGGCTAGAAGAGCAAGGCTAATCCTTACTAAGCACCTGCTGTGCCACAGCCAGCCAATCAGAGCCGGCCTCCTTTTGTAAGCCAGGAAAAGAACAGCAGTAGGCATATGCATGGGTAAGTGCGATCCGGGCTCCTTGGGATGTCCCTACCCTAAATCCTTACCTTAACCTCTCTTGGGTAGGGGGCAGTATTTTCACGTCCGGATAAAAAAACGTACCCGATTTAATCTGGTTATTACTCCTGCCCAGAAACTAGAATATGCATATAATTGTTTGATTTGGAGAGAAAACACCCTAAAGTTTCTAAAACTGTTTGAATGGTGTCTGTGAGTATAACAGAACTCATATGGCAGGCCAAAACCTGAGAAGATTCTATACAGGAAGTGCCCTCTCTGACCATTTCTTGGCCTTCTATAGCCTCTTTATCGAAAACAGAGGATCTCTGCTGTAACGTGACATTTTCTAAGGCTCCCACAGGCTCTCAGAAGGCGCCAGAACGGGGAATGATGACTCTGCAGTCCCTGGCTGAAAAACAGTAGCGCATTTGGATAGTGGTCGATCTGAGAACAATGACACGGGTGCACGTGAAGACACCATTTTCTTATTTCAGTCTTAGAATATTATCGCTATTTTACAAGATAAATCGCATAATAATTGATTTTAAACAGCGTTTGACATGCTTCAAAGTACGGTAATGGAATATTTTGTCACGTCATGCGTCCGCGCGTCACCGTTCGGATAGGGACCTGAACGCACGGACAAAACAGAGGATATTTGAACATAACTATGGATTATTTTGAACCAAAACAACATTTGTGGTTGAAGTAGAAGTCCTGGGAGTGCATTCTGACGAAGAACAGCAAAGGTAATCCAATTTTTCTTATATTAAATCTGAGTTTAGTGAACGCCAAACTTGGTGGGTGTCAAATTAGCTAGCCCGTGATGGCGAGCTATCTACTCAGAATATTGCAAAATGTGCTTTTGCCAAAAAGCTATTTTAAAATCTGACACCGCGATTGCATAAAGGAGTTCTGTATCTATAATTCTTAAAATAATTATGTTTTTTGTGAACGTTTATCGTGAGTAATTTAGTAAATTCACCGGAAGTTTTCGGTATGTTTGCTAGTTCTGAACGTCACATGCTAATGTAAAAAGCTGGTTTTTGATATAAATATGAACTTGATTGAACAAAACATGCATGTATTGTATAACATAATGACCTAGGAGTGTCATCTGATGAAGATCAAAGGTTAGTGCTGCATTTAGCTGTGGTTTTGTTTTTTGTGACATTATATGCTAGCTTGAAAAATGGGTGTGTGATTATTTCTGGCTGGGTACTCTCCTGACATAATCTAATGTTTTGCTTTCGTTGTAAAGCCTTTTTGAAATTGGACAATGTGGTTAGATTAACGAGAGTCTTGTCTTTAAAATGGTGTAAAATAGTCATATGTTTGAGAAATTGAAGTTATAGCATTTTTAAAGGTTTTTGAATATCGCGCCACTCGATTCCACTGGCTGTTGACTAGGTGGGACGATTTCGTCCCACATACCCGAGAGAGGTTAACAGAGAAATTGACACGATTACTTGTGTCCTTGGCAACCGGCAGGCAAAGAGCCATTTTGGTCATATTTTACAATACCTTAGGTAGCTACTGCAGAAAAAACTACCAGCAAACTAACAGTACCCTGGGTAATTTGAGTTATTTCAAAATTTTCTTTCACTTTTTGTATCTATACCGAACAAAAATATATAAAAACGTGAAAATGTCAACGATTTTACTGAGTTACAGTTTATATAAGAAAATCGTAAAATAAATTCATTAGGTCATAATCTATGGATTTTACATGACTGGGCAGGGACGCAGCCATGCGGGGCCCTGGAAATGCATAGGCCCACCCACTGGGGAGCCAGGCCCACCCAATCAGAATGAGTTTTCCCCACAAAAGAGCTTTATAACAGACAGAAATGCTCCTCAGTTTCATCAGCTGTTTGGGTGGCTGGTCTCAGATGATCCCGCAGGTGAGGAAGCCGGATGTGGAGGTCCTGGGCTGGCGTGGTTACACGTGGTCTGCGGTTGTGAGGCCGGTTGGACGTTCTGCCAAATTCTCTAAAACAACGTTGGAGGCGGCTTATGGTAGAGATATTAACATTAAATTATCTGGCAACAGCTCTGGTGGACATTCCTGCAGTCAGCATGCCAATTGCACACTCCCTCAAAACTTGAGACACCTGTGGCATTGTGTTGTGTGACAAAACTGCACATTTTAGAGTGGCTTTTTATTGTCCCCAGCACAAGGTGCACCTGTGTAATGATCATGATGTTTAATCAGCTTCTTGATATGCCACACCTGTCAGGTGGATGGATTATCTTGGCAAAGGAGAAATATGCTCACCAATAGGGATGTAAACAAAGTTTTGCACAACATTTGAGAGAAATAAGTTGTGGTGCGTATGGAACATTTCTGGGATCTTTTATTTCAGCTAATGGAACATGGGACCAGCACTTTACATGTTGCATTTATATTATGCAAAGGAATCTGCCTGGTACAAAGTAACTACGCAAGTTTTTCATTCCCCTACGGTCAGCTTGGAATGATTGCTTTGAAAGCCTAATGCAGGTTTTCAGAGGAATTGATTCACAAACGCTCAAAGGCTTGGTTTGTCATCATTTACATTTTAGTCATTTAGCAGGAGCAATTAAGGTTAAGTGCCTTGCTCAAGGGCAAAGGCAAATTCTTCACCTAATCAGCTCGGGGATTCGAACCAGCAATCTTTCAGTTACTGGCCCAACGCTCTTAAACACTAAGCTACCTGCCGTCCTCTTTTGCAGTGTGCCATGTTGGCAGCAAAAGTTCCAACATAATTACATTATAGTCGGAATACCAATTAGAATAGTATTGTTATGGAACACCTGGTGCCAACATGGAGGATAGTTTACACTCATGTATGTTTATTGCTCAGCTCCAAATAGCAAGCCTAATAGGCTTACATTCCCATATAATACTAAAGTTGCCTTCTGAGTTGAGTCGGGCTTTTCACGCCATTCCACTAACGTTGAGCATGTGGATCCCTCCCCTATGGGTTTACATGTACACCAGACCCTTCCATAGCAGACCAGTGACAGCAGGAGGGAGAGTGTGATTGGTCTGTGAAGGGGTATGTGTAGATGCATATCCTTTTTACAGTAGAGCCATCTTAGGTTATCTGTTTCAGTCTGCAAATATAAAAAATGTATGTACTCACTACTGTAAGTCGCTCTGGATAAGACCATCTGCTAAATTACCAATGACCAGTGTCAAATGTAGATGTAATGGTACAGGACATAGGACTACATGCTTTCCATTCTTCACAGGGTGGACAGAGGACATTAAGGAGGCTTGTGGGTGGCTGGAAAACACCTGTGGTAGAATTTCTAGACCATGTCCAAGTGAGAAAGAAGGAAGTAATTTTATCTTTCTCCTCTGATAGCCAAGTCATTGAATATTGACAAGTAACTTGGTATGCCTGTTATTTGATGTATAAATCATTGATTGATGGAGCAGTAACTGAAACCACAGGATGTATCACTTATCATAAATAATTTCACCAGAAGTAGACCTTTAACTTTCAACAACATAAACGTAGTCTTCCTGGAGAGAAGGCCATCCGTCTACTTTATGAACCAACCACCTATAAACAAATCTAATCAAGAAGAATAGCACCAAGGTAACATTGGAGACTACTGGCATCAGATTCCTAAATACGGTCTAACCCTGAAATGTTGACGGTGTTTACCCATATCCCCTGGTATCCAGCTTTTATGACACATAGGGCCTACTTTTTTCTGACACCAGATAGCAGACTCAATATGGCTTGCACCGACCTGACTTACCAAATAGGCATATATCTACATTACAACAATGTCATGCCTACCAATTATTCAGACTGTTGGGCTACAGTATCTAATGGTGTCAAATTGAGTTTGTTATTCCTGGTATATGATGTTACAATCATAGCCACAGGAAGATGTTTGGGTATGGGGGATGCTGTAATTTGTACTGCAGTGCACTACCTTAATAAAAAATATATAATAATGATAATAAAAATGTATTAATATTTCATTTTTAATTTTCAGGGGGTTCAGCACCTCTACTTCCCGAGGCTATGGTTACAATCACACAGAGTCAGTCACTGGTTTTAATGCATTGTCTGAATAGTTCCAGACAGCTACAATATGTCACATGTTTTTCCATTTATATAGATATAATTTGGACAATTAACCTTGCGTACCTTGTCGACCCACTTGCGCCAAGTACAAAAATGCGGTTTAAATCACGGAATGGGATTGCGTCATCACACACTATCGATTTAACTACCTACAGTAGTTAGCCGGGTGATCATGTGAACAAGGCTAGAGTTGAACAATCTCAATGGCATACATTGTGTCAATTTGTGTGAGCTATGTAAGAATTAATTTCTCAAATTGGTTTAAAGACAATTATCTGTGTGTGTGGTGTGATGTAGGTAGCCTATGACGATGGATGGGTGCGCTTGCCTTCCCTGATTGGCTTAGTGCAGCCAGTAGCTAGCTAAAGCTGCCTCGTGGGTTGGTGCGTTTCATATCAGACTTACCTCCAATGCAGCCAGCGAGAAAGTCCATCACCACTCTTCAGTACAAATTTGCGATAAAGTGTCAAATATCGGTTAATTAATACTTTTTGATGCCGATTCGTTTGCCACTTACACAGTTTGATGAAACACAGCTGCGCTAGTTGGCAACAGTCTTCGTCTCCTAGCTAGGCTAATGTGCTATCAACTTGCTAGCTAATATATCCTTGTTGCGGTCGTTAGAATCACTGAGGTATGAATAGAGTAGCTACACGACCTCCATGAACTGTCCAAGCTAACTGATTTTACGATCCCCTCTCTGTAGTAACCTCGACACTGTGACTGTCTGACCAACGTTTTGACAGATGACATTGGAGGTGTTTACTACCTGCTTCGGGTAAACATCGTATCCAATCACATTACAGTGCCGAAGGCACCACCCCTCTTTTCAATCTTACCCCCAACGTTTATTGGTTGTGTATGAAAAGAATCGCACTTTCAAGGTTGCGTCAGCAATACGGTGTGACGTTTTTGGTCATTGATGAAAACACCCCACAAACGACTCTCGTTTGAATCATTATGGAAAATAGATGTTTCTACGCATAAGAAAACGGGCTGAAATCATCTGGCTGCTGAATGTTGCGATTACCATATCATACATATGCTAAACCTAGACAAAATAGAAACTATTCCATATGTTATGGCTTAACTACCTACATTCAAGGTCACGTGGACGAGCATACTATGGAATAGCTACCACCTTTCAAACTTCTCGTTTTAACCTTATCAATGAAATGATGTATTTCAGAACAGTTCTCACACTAGTTTTAGACACAATACGCCTTTATGCCTCTTTCTAAGATAAAAAGCTGAATTGTTTCTCAACGTGGCATTAATTCAATGAGTATCTTGAGATATTTAGCGTTAAACAATTAATGGTTTTGTGCTAGAATAATAGCTTAGAGGGCATTTGTAAGGATAGTTCGTTTTTTATGTTGCATATGTTGTTATAGTCCTATTACATTTGTGATTATTTTTTCAAAAGCTTTGATAAAGCCATTCAATGTCTGTTTCAGTGTGTCTTTGACACTTCATATACTGTCATTGCTTAGACATGATGACTGTTTTGAAGCGCACGAATCTATCAATGGCAACTTCGGCATTATTCGGCTACACTCGGCTCCTCTGTTTCGTAACGCTCAACCGAACATACACGTGGTATTTTGGTATGAAGGACGCAAAAGCTTCACGTAACTGGCTCGAATAGTCCTTCTATAACAGGGAAAACAGTTTACACAACGACAACCAGTGGAAGCATGACAAACATGCAGTGATATCGTTTTCACACAAGTTATCTTATGTTTGAAGAATGCATATTGCCGATTTCGCGGCAGGATCCATTGGAGGTACGTAACCTATTGCGATCTCGAGGCTGTATAGCGTTATTTAAAAACAACGTAGCCTAATATTAATGTTGGTAGTCCGAACCCTGAATAACAAGCTCATGGAAAATATAATTCATAGAAATGATGTGTGCGTAGTCAATAATATTTGGAGGTTCATTCGTTATAGAAGTTTGTGACCCCACTCCTTTTGGGGGCTTTTGAGGTTATACCGTAGCAGCCTAGGCCTCTGCGTATATAGATAGTCTATATATATATATATATATAGACTAATAGTCGATATAATTGTACAGGAGAATGTTGCCTGGAAACCCGACTTAGAATTGCATTGAAATCTCTGTCGGCAGGAATCTGCATTTGAATCAGGAAAGTTTCCTTTCACGACCTCTATAACCTAGAATGTTGAATACAATTATATTTGAAGGTACTTTACCTTTTGTCCATGTTCATGCTGTTGGTTCTTTTGGCGGTAGGAATGTGAGACAATATGTACACAGAGAAGTATAATTACATACACTTTTCAAAGCACTGGTAGTGCCTTCAGATTTCTATGACCTGAAGCATGCGCACAATATGAAAATACAAGTATACAATGAGATGCATGCATACTTGCAGGCTCGTGCGCGTGATTACGTGGTTCTGTGTATGCTTCAGGTGATAGAAATCTGAACACACTACCAGCGCTTTGAAAAGTTGATGTAATTATACTTTCCTGTGCATATATTGTCTTACATTCCTACCGTAAAAAGAACGAACTGCATAGACAACCAGTAAAGTGGTTAAAATGTAGTAAAGTGCATTAAAATATAATTGTATCCAACATTCTGGCTTGTAGAGGTCGTGAGAGGAAGCTTGCCTGATTCAAACCCAGTTTTTTTGCCCTACATTGAATTCAATACAGTTCAATTCAGGAATGTCCAGAAGGCCTCAAAACCCAAATCCTAATCCTTTTCTAAACATAGTAACATCTTTGGCAGTCTATCCTCCTTGATTAACCAGGTCACCTCATGCACCTACTTACTGTATGTTACTTTGTGTCAAATATGTTTTTTTACAGTATTACAAAGTATCAATTTAATGTTGTGTGGCAGTCAAAATTGTTATGCCATCATAATGTTAGGATGTTGTAAACAAGGACCAGCATGGCAGACTGATATGTGCTCTCATACATGTATCTAGTCGTCTTAGCAGCTCCTTCATTTACATTTGGTGATATAAATGTGGTCATGTTACCACAATAACACCTGGAGTTTGCTTAATTAAGATGGTTAGCTAACACAGATGTCATCATTCACCAACAATGTCACATAGGCTGCTGTGTGTGTGGTCTTTATCATTTCCATTCCTCTGTCTAAACACAGGGGCATGTGGTGTTGCTGTGGGCTATCCTCTTGATACAGTAAAGGTAAGTGTTTTGATGTTAATGTGTTTTATTGAAGTGGAGACAAACCATACCAGTCAAAAGTTTGGACACACCTACTCATTCAAGGGTTTTTTCTTTATTTTTACTATTTTCTACATTGTAGAATAATAGTGAAGACATCAAAACTATGAAATTACACATATGGAATCATATAATAACCAAAATGTGTTAAACAAATCAAAATACATTTTACATTCTTCAAAGTAGCCACCCTTTGCCTTGATGACAGCTTTGCACACTCTTGGCATTCTCTCAACCAGCTTCCTGAAGAATGATTTTCCAACATCCTTGAAAGAGTTCCCACATATGCTGAGCACTTGTTGGCTGCTTTTCCTTTAGTCAGACCAAAGGACAGATTTCCACCGGTCTAATGTCCATCGCTCGTGTTTCTTAGCCCAAGCAAGTCTCTTCTTTATATTGGTGTCCTTTAGTAGTGGTTTCTCAGCAGCAATTGGACCACGAAGGCCTGACTCACGCAGTCTCCTCTGAACAGTTGATGTTGAGATGTGTCCGTGAAGTATTTATTTGGGCTGCAATCTGAGGTGCAGTTAACTCTACTGCAGAGGATAAGTTCATTAGAGGTAACTTTGGGTCTTCCTTTCCTGTGGCTCATGAGAGCCAGTTTCATCATAGCACTTGATGGTTTTTGCGACTGCTCTTGAAGAAACTTTAAAAGTTCTTGAAATGTTCTATATTGACTGACCTTCATGTCTTAAAGTAATGATGGGCTGTCATTTCTCTTTGCTTATTTCAGTTGTTCTTGCCATAATATGGACTTGATCTTTTTACCAAATTGGGGTGTTTTCTGTAATTGAAATGTTAATTGTTAATTGAAATGCATTCCAGGTGACTACCTCATGAAACTGGTTGAGAGAATGCCAAGAGTGTGCAAAGCTGTCATCAAGGCAAAGGGAAGAATCTCAAATATAAAATATATTTTGATTTGTTAAACACTTTTTTGGTTACTACGTGATTCCATATGTGTTATTTCATAGTTTTGATGTCTTCACTATTATTCTACAATGTAGAAAATAGAAAAATAAAGAAAAACCCTTGAATGAGTAGGTGTGTCCAAACTTTTGACTGATAATGTACACACCTAAAGATGCTGCCATGAGCCTTATTCTGGTGATGACATAACTCCTGCTAGGCTGAACTCTTCCTGACGTTGACAGGTGAGGATACAAACTCAGAAGCAGTTCACTGGAATTTGGCATTGCTTCATAACAACGTTATCTAAAGAAGGGGTGAGTGTCAATCTTTTCCGTCATAAAGCAGTCACCTTAAACTATTGTCTAAACTGAGAAGCACACTGACCCACCCTCCTCTCTCTCCTGTACCTCCAGGTCCATGGCTTCTTCAAGGGGATGTCCCTGCCTGTTACCACGGTTTCCATGACTTCCTCTGTGGTGTTTGGGATGTACAGGAACTGCCGTCAGTGTCTCAGTCAGCTGAGGGGAGGACCAGGAACCCCAAACACCAAACTAGAGATCTTCCTCTCCGGCCTGGCCGGGGGTGTGGCTACAGTGAGGAGTTTTATTTCTGAGGATATTTATTCTGTTGTTGTTGTTTTCCAGAATGAACTTTCACAGGATTTGTGATTGTATTTACTTTCTAAGGGCGGACAATGTCATATTATCCAAACTTGGACCTTATTGTTCACCCTGCTACCATCTAGAAGGCAGAGACAGTACAGGTGCATCAAAGCTGGGACCAAGAGACAACTTCTATCTCTAGGCCAAAAGACTGTTAAATTGCCAGCCTCCACCCATTACCCTGCCTTGAACTTAGTCACTTTTACTAGCCAGCTACCACCCTGCACCTTAGAGACTACTGCCCTATTTTTATTTTTTAAGAACAAATTCTTATTTTGAATGACAGCCTAGGAACAGTGGGTTAACTGCCTTGTTCGGAGGCAGAACAACAGATTTGTACCTTGTCAGCTCAGGGATTCGAACTTGCAACCTTTCGGTTACTAGCCCAACGCTCTAACCACTAGGCTACACTGCCGCCCCTATGTATATAGTAATTGAACACTGGTCACTTTAATCATGTTTACATACTGTTCTATCCACTTCAAATGTGTATAGTGCATTCTAGTCAAAGCTCATCCAATGTAGCTACTGCTGTACACACCTTTTCTATTCATATACTGTCCATACTGTCTATACACACCATCATATACATATATATTTATATTCTGGACTCTGACATTGCTCGTTCTGATATTTCTTAATTTCTTGAGGGAATTGTGTGTTATGTTTTGTACTGTTAGGTATTACTGCACTGTTGGAGCTAGAAACATTTTGTTGCACCTGCGATAACATCTGCAAAATATGTGTACTCGACCAATAACATTTTATTTGATTTATTGACATTATTTGGCTTTAAAATATGGTAGTCCTGTTACAGTGTAATTAGTGAGTAACTGCCAACCTGTATGTGAATTCACTGACTGTCCCGTTTCCTTATTCTGGTCTCTCAGGTGACAGTGATGTCACCAGGCGACATAGTGAAAGTCAGGCTGCAGTGTCAGACAGAGTCCTTGCGAGCCAGAAAAGGGGCCAACTTGCCCAAACCCAAGTACCGTGGCCCCGTCCACTGTCTCCTGACCATCGTCAGAGAGGAGGGGGTACTGGGACTCTACAGGGGAGCTCTGCCTCTCATGCTGAGAGACGGACCGTCCTACGCCACCTACTTCCTGACTTACAGCACACTCTGTGAGTGGTTCACCCCGACTGGAAAGAAGGGACCAGGTGGGTGAGATTCTATTGGTCCATAGCTTACCTTTTGACCCTCTAGCTGGTTTTCTATTGGTCCAAAGCGTGGGCTTCAGTCCTCAACAGGATACAACGTTGGCCTCTTATGAATGTGTTCTACTCTACAAATGGTTGAAGTAATTATTGTTGTAGTTCATAGATAGAGCATTTAACCCTAATCCCTATCTCTTGCGATTCTCAGAGTGGACAGGGGTGATGCTGGCTGGCGGGGTGGCTGGTATGACCGGCTGGACAGTGGGTACGCCCATGGACGTGATTAAGGCCCGCCTCCAGATGGACGGAGCCAGGGATATCAAGAGATACAAGGGCTTTGTCCACTGCATCACAGAGACAGTCAGGGTGGAGGGGTCAGGGGTGTTCTTTAGGAGCTTGGGTATCAACTGTCTACGTGCCTTCCCTGTCAACATGGTGGTGTTCGCTACCTATGAACTCCTGGTCGGCTTCCTCAGAACACAGCCTGATACTATAGAACCCCCCAAACTAGAGTTTGAGTAGACACTGGTAGTGCTGAGCGATTAACTGAAATGTTGGTTATTTTTTGTTTTTAAAACAACAAATTGACCAATTATTTTAATTCCATTTCATTCGTTTTTTTCTGTTAGCTCAATGCGCACATCGCAGTTTCTCTAGAGATAAATCAGATCCCGTCTGAACTATGCAATGTACAGTAGTAGGGAGTTGAAATTTCCAATAGTTTAGAGCATAAAACGTGGTAATTAACTACAATGACCAAAATCCATTGCGCAGATGACATCAAATAAAACAAATGTAATATACACAACAACTGAAATAATTTATTAAAGTAATGTGAATAAATGATGGTTAGTAAGTGATAAGCAGTAATGGGAAGTCACTACCATCATGGGACTTTTATTAATTGCTTTATTCTGTGTTACAGTATTCAACCCACATAATGCATAGTGCATTTAATGTTTTAAAAAATTATCAAAATTGAAAACGAATTATTTTGTAATAATCTAACGGAAACCGAACCGACCTCAAAAAGCATAAATCGCTCGGCACTAGACACTGGACTTGAGAAACTAATGTACTTCTCTCTCTTGATTGTACTCCTCTCTCCTCTCTCTTGATTGCATTCTCTCACACTCTAGTTTCATCTGTCTGACCGTCTGTCTGACTGTGTTTTTCTGTCTGTCTGACCTGTCTGTGTCTGTCTGTGCTTGTCTGTCTGATTTTGAACCATTTCATTGTCTATCTGTCTGTCTGTCTGTCTGATTTTGAACCATTTCATTGTCTGTCTGTCTGTCTGTCTGTCTGTCTGTCTCTGTCTGTCTGTCTGTCTGTCTGTCTGTCTGTCTGTCTGTCTGTCTGTCTGTCTGTCTGTCTGTCTGTCTGTCTGTCTGTCTGTTTCTCTCTCTCTCTCTCTCTCTCTCTCTCTCTCTCTCTCGGGTCAGTAGAGGGGTTAGATCAGTGGTCACCAACCGGTCAATCGTGATCGGTCAGTCGTGATCGATCTCCAAGGCATCTCTAGTCGATCTCCAAATATTTCTGTAAAAAACCCAACTCTAAAGCATTGCGTTCCTATAATTTTTTTTATTCCTCTTGTGCAGTTGGCGGTAGGTGCACCCGATTCAGCTGCCCTGCGTGCCAGGTAGCCAAAGTGTTCAGATTTTGAACCGTTTCATGTGTCTGAAGGGACAAACTCTGCCTTCCCCACGGGCCCGGAGAGCAAATCAAGTGCACTATAGGCCTAACGCTGACCAATCGGATGGCTCAGATGGCCGTGTCTGCACTAACTTAGCAGGAACAAAAGGAAGCTACAGCAAAGTTGTGGGATGTAAAAATGTTTAAAACCATGAATAGATAGATATTGTTTACGAATACAGCAAAGAGATGCTGTTTTTATGAGTGAGTTTATGTTTAAGTTCTTACTCAGCACATACAGTTGAAGTCGGAAGTTTACATACACTTAGTTTGGAGTCATTAAAACTCATTTTTCAACCACTCCACAAATGTCTTGTTAACAAACTATAGTTTTGGCAAGTCGGTTAGGATATCTACTTTGTGCATGACACAAGTAATTTTTCCAACAATTGTTTACAGACAGATTATTTCACTTATAATTCACTGTATCACAATTCCAGTGGGTCAGAAGTTTACATACACTAAACTGACTGTGACTTTAAACAGCTTGGAAAATTCCAGAAAATTATGTCATGGCTTTAGAAGCTTCTGATAGGCTAATTGACATCATTTGAGTCAATTGGAGGTGTACCTGTGGATGTATTTCAAGGCCTACCTTCAAACTCGGTGCATCTTTGCTTGACATCATGGGAAAATCAAAAGAAATCAGCCAAGACCTCAGAAAAACAAGTGTAGACCTCCACAAGTCTGGTTCATCCTTGGGAGCAATTTCCAAACGCCTGAAGAACCACGTTCATCTGTACAAACAATAGTACGCAAGTATAAACACCATGGGACCACTCAGCCGTCATACCGCTCAGGAAGGAGATGCGTTCTGTCTCCTAGAGATGAACGTACTTTGGTGTGAAAAGTGCAAATCAATCCCAGAACAACAGCAAAGGACCGTGTGAAGATGCTGGAGGAAACAGGTAGAAAAGTATCTATATCCACAGTAAAAATGAGTCCTATATCGACATAACCTGAAAGGCCGCTCAGCAAGGAAGAAGCCACTGCTACAAAACCGGCATAAAAAAAGGCCGACTACAGTTTGCAACTGCACATGGGGATCGTACTTTTTGGAGAAATGTCCTCTGGTCTGATGAAACAAAAATAGAACTGTATGGCCATAATGACCATCGTTATGTTTGGAGGAAAAAGGGGGATGCTTGCAAGCCGAAGAACACCTTCCCAACCGTGATGCACGGGGATGGCAGCATCATGTTGTGGGGGTGCTTTGCTGCAGGAAGGACTGGTGCACTTCACAAAATAGATGGCATCATGGGAAGGACATAGATGGCATCATGAGGCAGGAAAATGATGTAGATATATTGAAGCAACATCTCAAGACATCAGTAAGTTAAAGCTTGGTCGCAAATGGGTCTTCCAAATGGACAATGACTCCAAGCATACTTCCAAAGTTGTGGCAAAATGTATTTAAGACAACAAAGTCAAGGTATTGGAGTGGGCATCAGAAAGCCCTGACCTCAAACGTATCGAAAATTTGTGGGCAGAACAAAAAAATCGTGTGTGAGCAAGGAGACCTACAAACCTGACTCAGTTACAGCAGCTCTGTCAGGAGGAATGTGCCAAAATTCACCCAACTTATTGTGGGAAGGCTACCCGAAAGGTTTGACCCAAGTTAAACAATTTAAAGGCAATGCTACCAAATACTTATTCTGTGTAAACTTCTGACCCACTGGGAATGTGATGAAAGAAATAAAAGCTGAAATAAATCATTCTCTCTACTATTATTCTGACATTTCACATTCTTAAAATAAAGTTGTGATCCTAACTGACCTAAGGAAAGGATTTTTACTAGGATTAAATGTCAGGAATTGTGAAAAACTGAGTTGAAATGTATTTGGCTAAGGTGAATGTACACTTCTGACTTAAACTGTAAATCGTACTTGCACTTGTGCTACAACCAGCACTGCAGCTGCAATGAATGAGTAGGAAAGTGTATCGATAGGCTTGTGTTGTTGTTATTAGCAGCTTGGGTCTTTTCAATATCAAGGAATGTTTCACTTTCTCTGGTCATAGTAGTAACAACATGAAGTTCTGTATGAGACAGAAATAATCAAATCAAACTTTATTTGCCACATGCGCCGAATACAACAAGTGTAGACTTTACCGTGAAATGCTTACTTACAAGCCCTTAACCAACAGTGCAGTTCAAGAAGAAGAAAATATTTACAAAGTAGGCTAAAATAAAAAGTAATAACAAAAAGTAACACAAAAAGAATAACAATAACGACTGTTATATACACGGGGCACCGGTACCGAGTCAGTGTGCAGGGGAACAGGCTAGTTGAGGTAATCTGTACATGTAGGTGGGGGCGAAGTGACTATGCATAGGTAACAAACAAACAGCGAGTAGAAGCAGTGTACAAGAGGAGGAAGGGAGGTGGGTGGGGGTGTTGTCAATGTAAATTGTCCGGTGGCAATTTTTATGAATTGTTCAGCAGTTTAATGGCTTGGGGGTAGAAGTTGTTGCTGAGCCTTTTGGTCCTAGACTTGGCGCTCCGGTACTGCTTGCCGTGCGGTACCAGAGAAAACAGTCTATAACTTGGGTGACTGGAGTCTCTGACAATTTTATGGGCTTTCCTCTGACACCGCCTATTATATAGGTCCTGGATGGCAGGAAGCTTGAACCCAGTGATGTACTGGGCCGTTTGCACTACACTCTGTAGCGCCTTACGGTCAGATGCTGAGCAGTTGCCATACCAGCCGGTGATGCTACCGGTCAGGATGCTCTCAATGGTGCAGCTGTAGAACCTTTTGAGGATCTGGGGGCCCAGGCCAAATCTTTTCTCCTGAGGGGGAAAAGGTTTTGTCATGCCCTCTTCATGACTGTCTTGATATGTTTGGACCATGATAGTTTGATGGTGACGTGGACACCAAGGAACTTGAAACTCTCGACCCGCTCCACTACAGCCCCTTCGATGTTAATGGGGGCCTGTTCGGCCCGCCTTTTCCTGTAGTCCACGATCAGCTACAGGTCTTGCTCACATTGAGGGAGAGGTTGTTGTTCTGGCACCACACTACCAGTTCCCTGACCTCCTCCCTATAGGCCGTCTCATTGTTGTCGGTGATCAGGCCTACCACTGTTGTGTCATAAGCAAACTTAATGATGGTGATGGAGTCGTGTTTGGCCACCCAGTCGTGGGTGAACAGGGAATACAGGAGGGGACTAAGTACACACCCTGAGGGGCCCCAGTGGTAAGGATGAGTGTGGCAGACGTGTTGTTGCCTACTCTTACCACCTGGGGTGGCCCGTCAGGAAGTCCAGGATCCAGTTAGTCCCAGAGTCCTTAGCTTAGTGATGAGCTTCATGGGCACTATGGTGTTGAATGCTGAGCTGTAGTCGATGAACAGCATCCTCACATAGGTGTTCCTTTTGTCCAGGTGAGAAGGGCAGTGTGGAGTGCGATTGAGATTGCATCATCTGTGGATCTGTTGGGGCGGTATGCGAATTGGAGTGGGTCTAGGGTGTCCGGATGCTGTTGATGTGAGCCATGACCAGCCTTTCAAAGCACTTCATGGCTACCGAAGTGAGTGCCATGGGGCGATAATCATTTAGGCAGGTTACCTTCGCTTCCTTTGGCACAGAGACTAACTATGGTGGTCTGCTTGACACATGTAGGTATTACAGACTCGGTCAGGAGAGGTTGGAAATGTCAGTGAAGACACTTTACAGTTGGTTCGCGCATGCTTTAAGTACACGTCCTGGTAATCCGTCTGGCCAGTTTAAAGGTTTTGTTCATATCAGCTACCGAGAGCGTTATCACACAGTGGTCCAGAACAGCTGGTGCTCTCGTGCATGCTTCAGTGTTGCTTGCCTCGAAGCGAGCATAAAAGGCATTTAGCTCATCTGGTAGGCTCGCGTCACTGGGCAGTTCGCGTCTGGGTTTCCCTTTGTAGTCCGTAATAGTTTTCAAGCCCTGCCACAGCCGACGAGTGTGATTAAATTTTTAACATTGTATTGACGCTTTGCTTGTTTGATGGTTTGTCTGAGGGCATAGCGGGATTTCTTATAAGCGTCCGGATTAGTCTCCCGCTCCTTGAAAGCGACAGCTCAAGCCTTTAGCTCGATGTGGATGTTGCCTGTAATCCATGGCTTCTGGTTGGGATATGTACGTACAGTCGCTGTGGGCACGACGTCATCGATTCACTTATTGATGAAGCCGGTGACTGAGGTGGTGTATTCCTCAATGCCATTGGATGAATCCCGGAACATATTCCAGTCTGTGCTAGCAAAACCGTCCTGTAGTGTAGCATCTGCATCATCTGACCACCTCCGTATTGAGCGAGTCACTGGTACTTCCTGCTTTAGTTTTTGCTTGTAAGCGGGAATCAGGAGGATAGAATTGTCGTCAGATTCGCCAAATGGAGGGCGGGGGAGAGCTTTGTATTCATCTCTGTGTGTGGAGTAAAGGTGGTCTAGGATTTTGTTTTTCCTGGTTGCACATGTAACATGCTGGTAAAAATTTTTGTAAAACTGATTTAACTTTGCCTGCATTAAAGTCTCTGGCCACTAGGAGCGCTGCTTCTGGGTGAGCATTTTCTTCTTTCCTTATGGCCTTATAGAGTTTGTTGAGAGCTTTCTTAGTGGCAGCTTCACTTTGTGGCGGTAAATAGACAGCTACGAATAATATAGATGAGAACTCTCTTGGTAGATAGTGTGGTCTACAGCTTATCATAAGGTACTCTACCTCAGGCGAGCAATACCTTGAGACTTCTTTAATATTAGGCATCGCGCAGCAGCTGTTATTGACAAAAAGACACACACACCCACCCCTCATCTAACCAGAGGTAGCGTCTCTGTTCTGCATGGGAAAATCCTGCCAGCTCTATATTGTCCGTTTCTTTGTTCAGCCACGTCTCGGTGGAACATAAAATGTTACAGTTTTTAATGTCCCGTTGGTAGGAAAGTCTTAATAGTAGGTCATCAATTTTATTTTCTAACAATTGCACGTTAGCAAGGAGAATGGAAGGCATTGGGAGTTTACTCGTTCGCCTCTGGCTTCTCAGAAGGATCCCCAATCTGGTTCCCCTTTTCCAGCGTCTTTTCTTCACGTAAAAGGCGTGGATCTGGGCCTGTTCCAGTGAAAGCAGGATATCCTTCTCATTGGACTCGTTAAAGGAAAAAGTTTCTTCCAGTCCGTGGTGAGTTATCGCTTTTCTGATGTCCAGAAGTTATTTTCAGTCATAAGAGACGGTAGCAGCAACATTATGTACACAATAAGTAAAAAAATTAGTTACGCAAAAAAAAATAACAAAATTGCACAATTGGTTGGGAGAATGTAAAACGTCAGCCATGTTCTTCGGCGCTATCTTTATGTTTAAATAATGCAGTGCGACTCAAGTTTCGCCATCAGCTGGAAGACGGTGTCCCTTTTTGGTCAGTGTCAACAGACGAAAAGGGAGAGCGGAGTGACTTTGAGAGGCAGACCGTCAGTCTGCTGCTCTCTCCCTCCACTAAGACTGACCATCAGATGCAGGCACCATCAGCCCAGTAAAATAAATAAAATTAAAAATGATTTAAATGTATGCTCACTCAGCTGTAAATGTATGCTCACAAGTAATACAACAATTGATCTATAACCGGTGTGATCACATAGCCTACCTCAAATTTTGAAATATAAATATATTTTAATGGTCCAAACAAAAATGCATTGGCATGGCAATTAAAGTAAAGCCAATATGCAGTGATAATGTATTGGACCTATAGCCTACTGCACAAACCTCATTGCTACAGTACTGTTTTCAATATCTTAATGTTGCATAGGATTAAGTTTTTTTCAGTCATGTAAAACAAATCTGAGCGGTACATCTCGGCTTGTATTTTGACTCAGGAAGTGATCTTGACCTAGGAAAGGTTAGTGACCACTTTGTTAGATGATATGCACATGCTTTTCTGGGCTAAGGACTCAAAGGGTGTACCCCCTCAGGCCTCAGTGTCTACTGACTTTCATTCTTGCCCCTTAATCTGGGCAGCCAGGTGTGTTGGACACTTACGCAATAAGGCCTGAGGAGGTGTGGTATATGGCCAGTTTATAATGGTTAATAAGTACTGAGAAATGATCAATATCAGGGAGAGTACCAGGAAGAGACGACAAATAGCTTGACTGTGACCCTGAAGGACAGCAGTTTTTCCACCACTGGTCTAAGCAACTCCTGCCGCTCCTCCCTTGTAGCTTTGTTGGTAGAGCATGGATCTTACAAAGCCAGGGTTGTGGGTTCGATTCCCAAGGGGGACCAGTATGGAAAATGTATGTCGCTCTGGATAAGAGCGTCTGCAAAATGACGTAAATGTAAATGTCTGTCATCAAAGCAGAGAAAGATAAGATTAGGCAAGATGGCATCTAGCAAGCTGAACAGTACGTGTCTGTTTTGTTGGCACTTCTGTACTTGAATCCATTTTATTTGCGATAATTGAGCATTTTATCAATGCGCTGCAAAGTGCACAATTTTGAAAGGGATTGTTGATTGCGGCTAAAATGACTGCAGGAGCGGTAATGATGCTATGACTACGGGGACTAGTGAGAGATTGGTATGACTACAGGGACTGGAGAGAGAGTGGTATGACTACGGGGAGAGAGTGGTATGACTACAGGGACTGGAGAGAGAGTGGTGTGACTACAGGGACTAGTGAGAGAGTGGTATGACTACAGGGAGAGAGAGTCATATGACTACAGGGAGAGATAGTGGTATGACTACAGGGACTGGAGAGAGAGTGGTGTGACTACAGGGACTAGTGAGAGAGTGGTATGACTACGGAGACTGGAGAGAGAGTGCTATGTTACAGGGACTAGTGAGAGAGTGGTATGACTATGGGGACTGGAGAGAGAGTGGTATGACTACGGGGACTGGAGAGAGAGTGGTATGACTACGGGGACTGGAGAGAGAGTGGTATGACTATGGGGACTGGAGAGAGAGTGGTATGACTACGGGGACTGGAGAGAGAGTGGTATGACTACGGGGACTGGAGAGAGAGTGGTATGACTACGGGGACTGGAGAGAGAGTGGTAGAACTACGGGGACTGGAGAGAGTGGTATGACTACGGTGACTAGTGAGAGAGTGGTATGACAATGGGGACTGGAGAAAGAGTGGTATGACTACAGGGAAAGAGAGTCATATGACTACAGGGAGAGATAGTGGTATGACTACAGGGACTGGAGAGAGAGTGGTATGACTACGGGGAGAGAGTGGTATGACTACAGGGACTGGAGAGAGAGTCATATGACTACAGGGAGAGATAGTGGTATGACTACAGGGACTGGAGAGAGAGTGGTGTGACTACAGGGACTAGTGAGAGAGTGGTATGACTACGGGGACTGGAGAGAGAGTGCTATGTTACAGGGACTAGTGAGAGAGTGGTATGACTACGGGGACTGGAGAGAGAGTGGTATGACTACAGGGACTGGAGAGAGAGTTGTATGACTACAGGGAGAGAGATAGTGGTGTGACTACACGGACTGGAGAGAGAGTGGTATGACTACAGGGACTGGAGAGAGTCATATGACTACGGGGAGAGAGAGTGTTATGACTACGGGGACTGGAGAGAGAGTGGTATGACTACAGGGACTGGAGAGAGAGTGGTATGACTACAGGGACTAGTGAGAGAGTGGTATGACTACGGGGACTGGAGAGAGAGTGGTATGACTACAGTGACTGGAGAGAGAGTTGTATGACTACAGGGAGAGAGATAGTGGTGTGACTACACGGACTGGAGAGAGAGTGGTATGACTACAGGGACTGGAGAGAGTCATATGACTACGGGGAGAGAGAGTGTTATGACTACGGGGACTGGAGAGAGAGTGGTATGACTACAGGGACTGGAGAGAG
>NC_138296.1:80820000-80837500 GCF_965601325.2 Salmo salar | reverse complement strand
TGTGGCTTCAGGTCAAAGCGTGAGAAGCCTCTATCCAGTCCTGACCTGAACTGTCAGTAATATGAAAGAAGAGGAATGGAAGGATGATGGGATGAATAAACAAACAGAATAGGTGAATGGAGGTAATCTGAGGACAGCCCCAGAGAGGCCTGTACCGCCAGTGTAATGGGCTATACATTAAACCACGGGGGGGTGGGTGGCATCGCTAATTTGTACTAACAACCAACTAGACGCCAATCACCATAAAGATCTGTGCACATTTGGGTATAAGGGCTTCTCCTGGAAACTGGGCTCTCTAACAAAGACATAGTTGATGAAATTCTAGGAATTACCGACTGTGTATTGTGAAACAAGAAAAACCCTCAATGTTTCCTTTGTTCTCTGCTCATAATTAAACCCTGCATGTCTTTTCCCCTTATGCAACGAAAACGGCGTGCAATTATGCAGGCTTCTACAGCTCACTGAGCTAAGTTACAAGCTGGCTAACTATGCACCACACTACTTTTGGACAGGGATAGATTTATTAATTTGGAACCTATTGAAAATGTGTTCATGTTCAAGTCTCCACTTGCATTCCCTGTTGCTAAGGCAGGAAGCCACATCAGAATAGAAGAGTGACCTAATCAGAGGCCATTGTGGTGCTTGGTGCAGCTATACAGACCTTTCTTACCTCTACGTCACCTGCTCATTGTGGATTGGACTGATTGAAGAGGGTTGAAAATTGAATACTGGAGATTACATGTCTGGTCTGCCTGTGGACAGTCAGTGAGTACGTTTACATGCACACTAATGATTCAATATTAAACTGATTATGGCAGTAGGCCGAGTATTGGCGTTAGTCATGGAAACACCTGACTCTGCTTATCTTAATCGGCGTCAGGTCATAATCGAAGTAAGCATACCCCGATTAAAACAGCTGGTTTTCTGAGCAATCTTTCTAATTATTAGAACATGTAAACAGCTTAATCAGCGTTCCAGTGGTGTATTTGATCTGCACATGTACCAGCACCGGGTAGCGCAAGCTTCCCTCTTATCCATGAGAGAAGTGAGTTCAGAAAACCTGAATGTATGCACCTTATAAATAGTTTTCACATACACACTTTTATGTCAAAACTAAAAAATAAGTCACTTGTATAAGGTTTATTTTGACTGGTGATTTTCTGCATTTATAAAAAGTCCCGTCAGTAGCCTGATTTCAGATGTGACCATGTAAACAGAATTATTAGGGAAATCATTCTTCTTGCAAAGCATGTAAACGTTTTAAACAAACTATAATATTAACTTGACTATCCACAATAGTCACATTATTATGTGCAGGTAACCGTGCTCAATAGTATGCCCTCTACAACATTCCAGCCACAGCCTGTCTATGTGTTGTGTGGCTGCTTGAACAGGCTGGCTTTGAACACATGTCGTCTGTGTGCCACAAGACTGTCAGCTCACTTTGCTTAATCCCAAAGAGCTAATGCAACTCCTCAGACGTCTCTCAGGCAAGGTTACTCATCACGCCAGCGTAGTCCACAGAACCACCTTCTTTTACATACAGATACACAAACTCATCCAAGATCAGTGAATGTCATTTAGATGGTGAGATAGGTCATTATGAATGCACCTTTAGTTGCCTCCTCTCAGATCACGTTAGGCCAAAAGAAGAAAGAGATAAGAAAATGCCACTGAGATCTTTGACGGACAAGCTGATCACATGAAGCAGCTCAGCCTAGTTAGCATACTGGCCCGAGGTTGAGATCTCTTTCACTAAGCCAATATTGTGCACTCCTCGTTTGCAATAGTATGACATTGCATTAATCAGTGGTTGACTCATATCGACGGAACCATTTATGTGTCTTTGATTTGTATGTATGTTGTTCAGCGTTGCATAATCAGCCCCCCCCCCCCCCAACTGGCATGACTTTGCCAACATTCTTAATCAACGTGTACCATTTCTGTAAACTGAGAAATAAATACAACTAAATATGCTCAGAATAATTGCTTCCAAACACCAGCTCTCATCTCTTCCCTCTGCAGTGCAGTAACATTGCAGGCTGTCTAACATCACCATAGAAAATATTAGATCATATGAGGGGGCTGGGAAGAGAGACAGACACTTGTTCACATCCGGTTTGAAAAGCTCAATTTTGTTGTCAGAATCAGTCCTTGGTAAGCAGCACTTAGGTCCCCATTCACCCAGTGCTATTTGGGCTATTTTGGGCGTTCTGCGCTTCCCCGGTGGTGACGTATGCTGCTGAGTAAATCTGCAGCTCCGATGGCCCTGGCTTGTTACCTCAGATGGCACTGAGAGAATGACAGTCAGGAGAGAGGGATGGGGAGGAGAAGAACAGTTGTCTGTTTGATTGGGAGACCATGACTCTGCAGAGGACAAAATGTTGTGTTTAGTTTCCCATAGTTTATATAGCTGTATGTACACTCAGCTAGCAGGATTCCACGTGACAGACATGATAAATGTTTAACAGATGGTAGTCTGGGCTGAACGTATGGGGCCAATGAAAAGAGAGCAAGATGTACAGACAATCATATCAGACCCATATCAAGGCAGGTAAATCAGAAGGGCTTCATATCATGTATCTGGTGTCTGTATGAAGAGTTTCAGAGAAAGAGAATAGAGTGGAAAAAAGAGAGGGAGCTGAGCAAAGACAGAGTGGATCATGAGCCAAGTGGGTCTCATGCCTCGGCAGCCTTAATGTTAGTACTGCCCACTCACTTGGACAGGCCAGGCCAGGCCAGGCCAGGCCAGGCGAGAGAGAGAGAGAGAGAGAGAGAGAGAGAGAGAGAGAGAGAGAGAGAGAGAGAGAGAGAGAGAGAGAGAGAGAGAGAGAGAGAGAGAGAGAGAGAGAGAGAGAGAGAGAGAGAGAACGCACACACACACACAGAGAGATATACAGGAGGGGAGAGGTACTAACAGATCAGAGAGCATGAATCTGGATCTGCACACACGCACACATACAGGAGGGGAGAGGTAGAGGAAGTGTAATACATATAAACCGTATGTTAAATAGATTTATACACACCCTATTGAGTTGTGTTTTCCCACAGCCAAACGTTGCTTAACCCTGCAGCCTTTAAACATATCTTTTCTTATGTGTTTAATACTTTCCTCTGTTATTCTAGATATCCCTGTGTTGTTCATTACATTCTGTCCCTGTTTCGTCTCCAATAGTAGACTCTAGGATGCTGTCATAGCTGGGTTGCACAATTCTTGGCCACCGTCATATTGGATAATCATACAGCTGGATGGGGGGGGGTTGTTATGTAAACCATTGCTTCTCTATACATTTCAACCAAAGGCTTGGTGATTAGTAAAGCTGCTAAATCAGGGTTTTTAGTCAAATAACAACCATGTGGTCAGCATAAACTCCTGACGTAGTCGTCACTCGAGGAGCTAGTCATAATTCCATGAGTCGCACCGTTCTACAGTAGTATGACATGTAGTGACTCCCTGACCTCTAGCAGCTTTGATGATGTGAGGATGACGCCTGTCAATCATTCACAAGAAGGTAAATAAATACAAGATCTGTGGGGCAGAGTTGGTGTGTGTGTGTGTGTGTGTGTGTGTGTGTGTGTGTGTGTGTGTGTGTGTGTGTGTGTGTGTGTGTGTGTGTGTGTGTGTGTGTGTGTGTGTGTGTGTGTGTGTGTGTGTGTGTGTGTGTGTGTGTGTGTGTGTGTGTGTGTTTAAGTAGCAGAGGTTGTTCACCTTGCATTGCCTGAGAGGAGAAAGAAAAAACCCTGGTAAGTAACCCACTCCCCCCTCTGTGAAAGGACAGGGTTGAGGTTGGGTTTGTGTGTGCATGTTCCCTTCCCACAGTTACAGCTCGCTACCCGCTCTGCCCTCTACTACACGTGGTGCTGTTCCAACTGTTCCAACGCAGGGGACAAACGAGGACAGCACTTGGGAGAGGAGAGGACGTCAAGGGTGTATTAACCCCCACTTCTGGACCCATATGAACCTGCATACACATGCCTGCAGCACAGCATCCTTGCTCTGTATCAAACTTTCTCAATGGTACAGTTAAAATGATAAATGAATAATGATTATCCCATTTAGCAGATGCTTTTATCCAAAGTGACTTTCAGTAGTACGTGCATACATTTCCGTATGGCTGAACCCAGCGGAAAAATAACCTGTGTCCATGTGACCTGACCAGGAAAAATTGTCTTTCCAAATGGGACTTCCTAAAAACTCGGCACTTAGAAACATCTATGACCGGCAGTGACTTTTCCGTAGCAGGTTAGGTGAGCATTTACGCTAACCCTAACCCTTTTCCTAACCTTAACCTAATTATCATAACCTGCTATGTTAATTCTCCTAAAATGCCTCTTAAGTTCCCTAACCTGCTAATAAAAAACGTCACTTCCGGTCGTAGCTGTATCAAAGTGTTTTTGTATCCTTTCCAAACTGCTGCCTGGGCTCAACACTCAAACAGGCACTGAAGAGAAACAACGGTCTCTGCTCCACCTTGCACAATTTCATGTCCATATTACCACAGGATTTGGAGCATACTGTAACATTGGAACATAACCTTTACATTTTTTTCTCAAAGGTCTTATAGGGTTGAATGTTACAGGGTTAGAGTTTATGGCTTCAAACATGATGCACTGACACTCATCGATGTGCTCTGGGAAAAGAAGTGTACACAAACGTCTTCAGAGAGCGTTGAAAGATCTGCTAGTGCTTCAGAAGACATGATGATATCTTATTTTCTGTTGGTCAAATCTTTTGAAGGATAACTTTGTTCCTCCCCCGACGATGGAGTTTCTTTTTTCCACCTCCATAGCCTCTGGAGGACAATTGCAAATTGTAAAAGCTGACTGTAAAACATGTCACTGTTGAAACAGATTGGCTTATAAGGTCAAATTTTACAGAGGAAAAAGGGTCTGTGGCCTCTCTCCTCCAAAGCATTTGCACAACTGTTCTGAGGGCTCACATGAGAAAAACATGCGGAACTATACACTTTCGTGCACATTTCCCATTGACATTGTTGTAGGAGAAATGGTGATGATTCTGAAATAAAATGTAACTTGTTCTTGAACTTAATCATGGACTTGAACCTAAAACAAAACCATCGTGCGTGCGTGGGTGCGTGCGTGCGTGTGTGTCTGTGTGTGTGTGCGTGTGCCACCTGTCTACTTGTACACAGTATATGTTATTGACATGAGGACAGTGTTTGAGACGTGTTGAACGTTTTATTTGGGAATTTGTTGGAAAAACAAAATCACGATGCAGCAGGTCTTCTTTAAAGTTTAAAACAAACATTGGGCTGTGCACATACCGCCTCCCATTGGATAAACCATTGGCTGTTTGAGGACTAGCCCACATTAGGAAACTATTCCAACTGTTCCAGTCAGATAAAACATACAGGACATGTGAGGTGGCCTGCCCTGTGTCCTGTGTGGAAAGCACAGCCAGTACTCCACTTATGTATAACCAGGTAGTAGTAATAATAATATGAATAAATATAGCTATGAGCAGCAATGAACAGGGTGCACAGGAGGACAAAAAGGACACAAGATACGTAGGATAACAAAGCAAGCACTCTATCATACAGTATTAATGATATTTCACATTGTTCATCTGCATAATAATAATTTGCATGAAACAAATTCCACTTGATCAATAGTTATTGCACCATAGTATCCTATGCCAATGACATCTAAAGTGCCACCAACTGGTCTGGTGCAGCCATCTAAGGTTGCAGTGACTTTATATTCACACCGCTTCTAATGTATTACACATAAGGTTTACATACCAAATTTAGTGGCCCCATGTCCATTGGTTCAGTTCTTAGAGCCCTGGTGTGATAGGGTGGCATCTAGTGGCGTAGCGTGGCCAACCTTGAATACAGCAGCTCATTATTCTCAAATTCATTAAAGGCTAATTCATTGAGTCGATAAACCAAATCTGGAATCAATCTGACTTTTGGTCCATGATTTGTGCATCTATAGGTGCAGTGCATCTATAGGTACAGTGTGGCCATATTTGAATGCAGCAACTATTTATTCTCTAAACCATTAAAGATTGATGTATTGAGTCTAAATACCAAATCTGGAGTGAATCTGAAATATGGTTCAGGGGGAAAATATGATTGCAGATGATTTTGAGCATTAGCGTTACATATGCAAATAATTAGTTGTTAATAGCTTCCTTATTTTTTGAGATTTCAAAACCAAATTCAGTGTGGTATACCTTAGGGACTTCTATGATAGTGATGGCAAGTTTCAAGATGATAAGCCACTGTGGAGTGGATATATAGTGGTTTAATTGTACACATAAAATCTGATTTGATTTGTCAATAACTCAGCCATATTTTGACCAATCCCTTCATTTTCTCAAACTAAGTTAACCTCTATGGGCTAGGTGGGACGCTAGCGTCCCCCCCGTGGTGCACTCCATCAACAGCAGGTGCATTTCAAGAGCGGCAAATTTGAATCCAAATAAATGTCAAAATTCAAATTTTTCAAACATACAACTATTTTACACCCTTTGAAAGATAAACATCTCCTTAATCTAACCACGTTTTACGATTTCAAAAAGGTTTTACGGCGAAAGCATAAATTTAGAGTATGTTAGGACAGTACATTTACAAGAGTTGTGTGTAATGTTTTGTCAATTCAAAGACAGGGTCACCAAAACCATAAAACCAGCTAAAATGATGCACTAACCTTTTACAATCTCCATCGGATGACACTCCTAGGACATTATGTTAGACAATGCATGCATTTTTAGTTCTATCAAGTTCATATTTATATCCAAAAACAGCGTTTTACTATGGCATTGATGTTGAGGAAATCGTTTCCCTCCAATAACCGGCAGTCAAGTCAGCAACACAAATTAAATAATTAAAATTAGAAAACATTGGTAAAATATTATATTGTCATTTAAAGAATTATAGATTTACATCTCTTGAACGCAATCAACTTGCCAGATTTAAAAATAACCTTACTGGGAAATCACACTTTGCAATAATCTGAGCACTGCGCCCAGAAAAATACGCGTTGCGATACAGAATAGACGTCATTTTGGGGAGATCTAAAATCGAAAATACTATGTAAATAATCCATTACCTTTGATTCTCTTCATCAGATGTCACTTCCAGGTATAACAGGTCCATAACGAATGTAGTTTTGTTCAAAAAAGCTCATCATTTATGTCCAAAAATCTCCGTCTTGTTAGCACATGATCTAAGCCAGCCGGACTTCTCGTCATGAACGAGGGGAAAAAATATATTTACGTTCGTTCAAACATGTCAAACGTTGTATAGCATAAATCATTAGGGCCTTTTTTAACCAGAACATGAATAATATTCAAGGTGGACGAATGCATACTCTTTTATAACGTATTGGAACGAGGGTACCCAACATGAACTCGCGCGCCAGGTGTCTAATGGGCCATCATCGTTCCATGGCTCTTGTTCGGTCAGGTCTCCCTCCAGAAGACTCAAAACACTTTGTAAAGGCTGGTGACATCTAGTGGAAGCAATAGGAAGTGCCAAAATATTCCTCAGCCCCTGTGTTTTTCAATGGGATAGGTCTAAAGGTAATACAACACATCAGGTATCCACTTCCTGTCAGAAAATGTCTCAGGGTTTTGCCTGCCAAATGAGTTCTGTTATACTCACAGACACCATTCAAACAGTTTTAGAAACTTTAGAGTGTTTTCTATCCATATATAATAAGTATATGCATATTCTAGTTACTGGGTAGGATTAGTAACCAGATTAAATCGGGTACATTTTTTTTATCCAGCCGTGCAAATACTGCCCCCTAGCCCTAACAGGTTAATTAAGACATGTACCATGGGCCTACATTCCAAACTGGTGTAATTTGTTCCTATTGTTCATGAGAAGAAGATTTTTGAGGTATTTGTAGCATATTTTTGCATATTAGCGTATATTCTAATATGCATCTATTGGTATGTTTGTCCATCTTTGAATGCATCAAATGTATTATCTCAAACTCTTTAGGGACTATTGTGATGAGTCTAAATACCGAATTTAGAGTGTATCTGACTTTTAGTCCATTAGAAGAAGATATTTTCGGATTATTTTAAGCATTAGCGTTACATACTCAAAAAAGTTCATTTTTAATAGTTTCCTTATTTTTTAAGATATCATTGCCAAACTTAAAATGCTTCATCATGGTAATCTCTTTGATGAGCCTAAACAGTTGTGGAGTGGATTTACGAAAGATTGAAATGGACACATTCAAATCTAATTTCCTGATGTATCAATAACTCAGCCATCTCTTAACCAATCCCTTAGGTTTTGGACTTACGGTTCATGAGAAGAAGCATTTCAAGGGTTTTACAAAATGTCCAAGATGGAGGAAAATCTATCCTGATGGCCTTGAGGCAAATTTGTTCAGCATGAGGAAAGACAACTACATACAAAGTTCCAGGTCTCTAGGTCAAACTGGGCAATGGATCTCAGGATTGGTGGGTCCCATGTGGGGCGTATCGCTAATGTAGGCTAATATGATTAGCATGAGGTTGTAACTAACAAGAACATTTCCCAGGACATAGACATATCTAATATTGGCAGAAAGCTTAAATTCTTGTTAATTTAACTGCACTGTCCAGTTTACAGTAGCTATTACAGTGAAAGAATACCATGCTATTGTTTGAGGAGAGTGCACAGTTTTGAACATGAAAAGTTATTAATAAACAAATTAGGCACATTTGGGCAGTCTTGATACAAAATTTTAAACAGAAATACAATGGGTCATTGGATCAGTCTAAAACTTTGCACATACACTGCTGCTATCTAGTGGCCAAAATCTGAATTTCAGCTGGGCTGGAATAATACATAATGGCCTTTCTCTTGCATTTCAAAGATAATGGTACAAAAAAATACAAAAGAATGGTTAGTTTTGTCTTTGTATTATCATTTACCAGATCTATTGTGTTATATTACTAGCTCACTAGCTTTAAGCACCAGCTGTCAGAGCAGCGCACAGATTACTGCACCTGTACATAGTATGAATATAGACTTATTTTTCTACTATATTATTGACTGTATGTGTGTTTTACTCCATGTGTAACTCTGTGTTGTTGTATGTGTCAAACTGCTTGCTTTATCTTGGCCAGGTCGCAATTGTAAATGAGAACTTGTTCTCAACTTGCCTACCTGGTTAAATAAAGGTGAAATAAAAAAATAAAAAATAAATATTCTCCCACATTCCTTTCACATTTCCACAAACTTCATAGTGTTTCCTTTCAAATGGTACCAAGAATATGCATATCCTTGCTTCGGGGCCTGAGTTACAGGCAGTTAGATTTGGGTATATCATTTTAGGCGAAAATTGAAAAAAAGGGTCCTATCCTAAAGAGGTTTTTAAGTGAGAATGCTAATAACAGTGCCTCCTATTGGCCAATCAGTGGCATTATGCTTGTCTAAGTCACTCATGGTCTCTAGTAACTATGACAAATGTGAAAAAAGTTATCAATCTATGCTTGAGTTATTTGACCATGTCAAGGAAAAAAATAAAGAATTTGGTGGGTGCTTATACCGTGCATTCGGAAAGTATTGAGACAACTAGATTTTTTCAACATTTTGTTAGGTTACAGCCTTATTATAAATGGATAAAAAAATCCTCATCAATCTACACACAATACCCCAAAATGACAAAGCAAACACAGGTTTTTAGACATTTTTGCAAATGTATTAAAAATTTAAAACAGAAATACCTTATTTACTTAAGTATTCAGACCATATGAGACTCTATATTGAGCTCAGGTACATTCTGTTTCAAATTGATTGTCTTTGAGATGTTTCTACAACTTAATTGGAGTCCATCTGTGATAAATTCAATTGATTCAATATGATTTGGAAAGGCACACACCAGTCTATACAAGGTCCCACAGTTGACAGTGCATGTCATAGCAAAAACCAAGCCATGAGTTTGAAGGAATTGTCTGTAGTGCTCTATGACAGGATTGCGTCAAGGCACCGATCTGGGGATGGGTACCAAAAAAATTCTGCAGCATTGAAGGTCCCCAAGATCACAATGGCCTCCATCATTCTTAAATGGATGAAGCTGGGAACCACCAAGACCCCTCCTAGAGCTGGCCGCCAGGCCAAACAGAGCAATCGGGGTAGAAGGGTCTTGGCCAGGGAGACGACCAAGAACCCGATGGTCAATCTGCTCCAGAGTTCCTCTGTGGAGATGGGAGAACCTTCCAGAAGGACAACCATCTCTGCAGCACTCCACCAATCAGGCCTTATGGTAGAGTGGCCAGACGGAAGCCACTCCTCAGTAAAAGGCACATGACAGCCTACTTGGAGTTTGCCAAAAGGCACCTGAATGACTCTCAGACCATGAGAAACAAGATTCTCTGGTCTGATGAAACCAAGATTTTACTCTTTGACCTGAATGCTGTTGTGTCTTTGGCTATACCAGATTAAGTGATATGACATGCTATTCTATAAAATCATTTCTCTGTAATTAATATTACCTGATTAAGCTAACCAGGTAAATGTATTTAACTAGAAAGTCGGGGCATCACGAAAGAATGTTTATAGAGCTGTTATCTTCCGAATAAACTCTTAAAGACCTGGTAATCTTTTACCTCAATAGCAGTCAGTATTTAATCGTCACTTTATTTAGTCTCATCTGAAAGTTGTAAATTCTTGGTTATCTTCACGAACCCTGGCTAACAAGTTGAATCAGCAATACAAGATTTCGGTTAATTATTTATTTACTAAATACCTAAATAATCACACAGAATTACATATACACAGAATGTATCATACATTGATTACTAATTATTTCATAAAGGAAAACGTCTTAGCGGACGGAACAGCTATGACAGCTGGTTACACAAAGAAAGGGGGTTGAGTTTGAGTGAAAGAGCAGGAAGATAGAGGAGCAAAACGGTTTTGTGTCTCTATCGGGCCGTAGGCAGCTATGCTATCGTAAATACAGTATCTTATGGATTCTAAATAACCACCTATTTGAAAAAGGAAAATACAATAAATATTTACTCTGAGCTGCGCTTCGGTACATTGGTCGTAGATAGTAGGCGGGTTGGTCCAGCATGGATCTCTGGTCCTCTGAAGAATGTCTAGTGGTGAACTGGAGTGTGGTAGAATGGATACCGTGTCTGTCCTCTCCTAGCCCACGTTTACAGTTGCTGCGCTAACGCAACGGCTAGGAGGTATCACTTCTTTATTGAATAAGAGTTCAAAGTTCATACCAAGTTGTCATACTTTAAGCTCATGCTATATTCTGGCTGGTATAGTCGAAATTCATTCTTCCGCTGTGTAGGTCGCCACCTTCACATTGAAATTCAATGCCAATTTTGTTAGGTTCTTGCTGAGGTTGGCGTAGTTCTGTAGGTGGTCTTTGTCCTTTCAACGTGGGAACCACAAGTCCTCACGTCCTTGGAACAGGAAGTTGAATTTTCATCAACGGGTTTATATAGTGGTGAAAGAAGGGAATGTTTTATAGTTTACAACCCTTGTCTGTTCACTTGGGCGGGACCTCTGAGTGAGCAGAGTGGTGTTCTTATGACAAACCGTTCACTCATCAAGAAGCTAAAAATTACATTTCATCTTTTCACAAATAGTTTCATATTTAAACATTTAAATTGCACAACAATTCCATGTGAATCTGATAACTAGAATGTGTAGATTTTCCAAGATACAATTTATGTCGTCTTATCATCAGTAATCATGTCTCAGACGCCAACTGATTTGACATCATATTCATTAAATACCAACGCATATTTTCAACTGGTTGGATTACCGAAATCTGGTTCCGCTTCCCACCTTTTGATGTTCCCAGAATCTCTATGTTAACAAAGGACTTTTCAAAAGTCAACTCTGTAGAGATGAGAGAGAAACGGGGGGGGGGGGGGGATTTATGGGGGTCATAAACCTCCCCCAACAGGCCAACGTCATGACAATGCCAAGCATCACGTCTGGAGGAAACCTGGCACCATCCCTACGGTGAAGCATGGTGGTGGCAGCATCATGCTGTGGGGATGTTTTTTAGTGGCAGGAACTCGGAGACTAGTCAGGATCGAGGGAAAGATGAATGGAGCAAAGTACAGAGAGATTCTGCTCCAGAACGCTCAGACTGGGGCTTAGGTTCACCTTCCAACAGGACAACAACCCTTAGCACACAGCCAATACAACGCAGGACTGGCTTTGGGACAAGTCTCTGAATGTCCTTGAGTGGCCCAGCCAGAACCCGGACTTGAACCCGATCGAACAGCTCAGGAGAGACCTGAAAATAGCTGTGCAGCGACACTCCCCAATCAATCTGACAGAGCTTGAGGGGATCTGCAGAGAAGATTGGGAGAAACTCCCCAAATACATGTGCGCCAAATTTGTAGCATCATACACAACAAGTCTCAAGGCTGTAATCGCTGCCAAAGGTGCTTCAACAAAGTACTGAGTAAATGGTCTGAATACTTATGTAAAAGTGCTATTTCTGTTTAAATTTTTTTTATCAATTTGCAAACATTTCTAAAAACCTGTTTTTGCTTTGTCATTATGGGTTATTGTGTGTAGATTGATGAAGAATCATTTTTTTTAAATACATTTTAGAATAAGCTGTAACGTAACAAAATATGGACAAAGTCAAGGGGTCTGAATATTTTCCAAAAGCACAGTCTTTGTCCTATTTCATACATGTACAAGTGTGTAAGTCGCTCTGGATAAGAGCGTCTGCTAAATGACGTAAATGTAAAATGTAAATGTATTATACAAACGTGTGAATTGGAAATATGTGTTTTTTTGGTCCATATCCCAACTCCCCCTGAGACACCCTTGGAGAGTGGGGTCACGGCAGGGGCAACCATTATCAACGGTGACGTGACCTGACCCCTGTGAGATGTTTATTCATAGCAGCTTTCATAACAAGATAAGAAGCTCAAGGCATCTGAGGACACTCAGGAGGAAGAGCAGTAGATAGACACACTGACGGAGGAATGAGGGTCTTTTGACAAGGTGGCAAATTAACTTAGAGAGACACACCGTCAGAACTGGTAACAGGGTGTGTTCGGAAGGGAGGGAGATGTGTATTGAGGTACTGTAAATCTCTGGTTATGGGTAGGTCTGGTCAAAGGAGTGCTCTTACCACACTTCAAGATGGTGCCGATACACATGACAGCTCTACTTCTACCTCCTAATATACTTTGCAGTATTTCATTTTTTTTGTATGTAATTTCTAACATTATTAGCCCACAAAGTTTTTTGTGTTATTACATACAGCTGGAAATCACTTTTGGATATCAGAGCAACGATAAACATTACGACCAGGAATACGACTTTCCCGAATTGGATCCTTTGTTCGTACCCCGCAGGGCAGATGAACTTTTCCCAGAGGCTGCTGCCGGAGAAGAGGTATTCGGAGTGGACTTCTAGTCCGACTCAGGAGGCGTGCGCACCATCCACCTCTTCCGAGTATATTACTCGCTAATGTTCAGTCTCTGGACAATAAAGTAGACGAGCTCAGGCCGAGGATCTCCTTCCAGAAGGAAATCAGGGACTGTAACATACTCTGTTTCATGGAATCATGACTCTCTCCGGATATATTGTTCCCAACCATACAGCCAGCTGGGTTCTTAGTACATCGCACAGACAGGAATAAAGAACTCTCCATGAAGAAGAAAGTAGGGGGTGTATGTTTCATGATTAACTACTCATGGTGTGATTGTGATAAGGTACAGAAACTCAAGTCCTTTTGTTCACCCAACCTAGAATATCTCACAATCAAATGCCGACCCTACTACCTCCCAATAAAATTATCTTTGCTTATAGTCATAGACGTGTACATTCCCCCTCAAGTCGATACCACGACGGCCCTCAAGGAACTACACTGGACATTGTGCAAACTGGAAACCACATATCCTGACACATTTTTTGTAGCTGGGGATTTGGTGGAAAACACTACTGAAGTTATATGAACACATTGACTGTAGTACTCGTGCTGCTAACACTCAACCACTGCTACTCCAACATCCGGGATGTCTACAAGGCCCTCCCCCGCCCTGCCATAGGCAAATCAGATCATGACTCTATTTTGCTCATTCCTTCCTATAGGCAGAAACTCAAACAAGAAGTACTCGTTCTATGGTTTATTCAACGCTGGTCTGACCAATCGGAATCCACGCTTCAAGATTATTTTGATGACGCTGACCAGGATATGTTCCGGGTAGCCTCTGAGAATAACATCGACGTATACACTGACACAGTGACTGAGTTCATTAGGATATGTATAGCGGATGTTGTTCCCACTGTGACTATTAAAACCTAGCCAAATTAGAAACCATGGATAGATGGCAGCATTCGCGCAAAACTGAAAGCACGAACCACCCCATTTAACTATGGCAAGGTGACTGGGAATATGGTTGAATACAAACAGTGTAGTTATTCCCTCCGTAAGGCAATCAAACAGGCAAAACGTCAGTTCAGTCACAATTCAATGGCTCAGACACGAGACGTGGGTGGCAGGGTCTACAGACAATCACGGATTACAAAGGGAAAACCAGCCACATCGCCCACATCGCGGACACCAGAAATTTGCACCCGGACAAGCTAAACACCTTCTTCGCCTGCTTTGAGGATAACACAGTGCCACCGATGCGGCCCGTTCCCAAGGACAGTGGGCTCTCGTTCTCCGTGACCGACGTGAGTAAGACATTTATACGTGTTAAGCCTCACAAGGCTGCCGGCGCAGAGCAGCTTGCTGGAGTGCTTACGGACATATTCAATCTCTCCATATCCCAGTCTTTGGTCCCCACTTGCTTCAAGATGTCAACCATTGTTCCTGTACCTAAGAAAGCAAAGGTAACTGAACTGATTGACTATCGCCCGTAGTCATCCTGAAGTGCTTTGAGAGACTGGTCAAGGATCATATCACCTTTACCTTACCTGACACCCTAGACCCATTTCAATTTGCATACCGCCCCAATAGATCCACAGACGATGCAATTTCCATCGCACTGCACACTGCCTTATCCCATCTGGACAACAGGAATACCTATGTAGGAATGCTGTTCATTGACTATAGTTCAGCCTTTAACACAATAATACCCTCCAAGCTCATCATTAAGCTCGGGTCTGAACCCCGCCCTTTGCAACTTGGTCCTGTACTTCCTGATGGGCCGCCCCCAGGTGGTGAAGGTAGGAAACAATACCTCCACTTCGCTGATCCTCAACACAGGGACCCCACAAGGTTGCGTGCTCAGCCCCCTCCTGTACTCCCTGTTCACACAGGACTGCGTGGCCACACATACCTCCAACATCAATCATCAAATTGCAGACGACACAACAGTTGTAGGCCTGATTATCAACAATGACGAGATAGCCTACAGAGAGGAGGTGAGGACCCTGGGGGAGGGGTGCCAGGAAAATAACAAAATGAAGGAGCTGATTGTGGACTTCAGGAAACAGAGAGAGCACGCCCCTATCCACATCGATGGGACCGCAGTGAAGAAGGTACACATCACCGACGATCTGAAATGGTCCACCCACACAGACAGTGTTGTGAAGAAAGCCCACCACTGTCACTTCAACCTCAGGAGGCTGAAGAAATTTGTTTTGGCCCCTAAGACCCTCACAAACTTTTAAAGATGCACAATTGAGAGCATCTTCTCGGGCTGTATCACCGCCTGGTACGGCAAATGCACTGCCCACAACAGCAAGGCTCTCCAGAGGGTGGTGTGGTCTGCTCAATGCGTCACCGGGGGCACACTGCTGTCCTCCAGGACACCTACTGCACCCAATGTCACAGGAAGGCCAAAAAGATCATCAAGGACATCAACCACCCGAGACACGGGTTACTCAGACCCGGTTACTACACACCCAGACCCGGTTACTCAACCCTGCACCTTAGAGGCTGCTGCCCTATATACATAGACATGGAATCACTGGTCACTTTAATAACGGAATACTAGTCACTTTAATAATGTTTACCTACTGCTTTAGTAATTTCATATGTAAATACTGTATTCTTTTCTACTATATTTTAGTCAATGCCACTTCGACATTGTTCGTCCTAATATTTATATATTTTCTAACTCTGTTATTTTACTTTAGATTTGTGTGTATTGTTGTGAATTGTTAGATATTACTTCTCTGTTGGAGCTAGGAACACAAGCATTTCGCTACACCGATAATAACATCTGCTAAATATGTGTATGTGACCAATAAAATTTGATTTGATTTGAAGAGGGCATATATGAATGTGTGCATGCAGTTGGAAAATCAAACAGGCATTCTCACTGTACATAACAAATGTCTTAGCCTAGAACAAATCAGAGGAAAATGTAAACTCACACAAATTCCTTATCTCCCTGGTGATACATGTCATGTGATGTAATGAAAATTAAAATCAAAATCATCGTTTATTGGTCACGTACACAGATTTGCAGATGTTATCGCAGGTGCAACGAAATGGTTGTGTTTCTAGCTCCAACAGTGCAGCAATATACTAATACTTTAAAATGAATAATACTGGTGTTACTGTGGCATTTCAAATACAAACATACTGATAAATCAAATACATGACAACTCCATTGAGGATATACTGTAAATAAATACATGTGGGAACTTCCCATGGCCATTGCGATAAGCGTTGGTGTTACAACGATTTGCCAATATTCTCTGTTTGGTACAGTGGCTTGCAAAAGTATTCACCTCCCTTGGCATTTTTCCTATTTTGTTGCCTTACAACCTGGAATTAAAATTGATTTTGGGGGGGTTTGTATCATTTTATTTGCACAACAAGCCTACCACTCTGAAGATGCAAAATATGTTTTATTGTGAAACAAACAAGAAATAAGACAAAAAAACTGAAATCTTGAGCGTGCATAACTATTCACCCCCCCCCCCCCAAAAAGTCAATACTTTGTAGAGCCACCTTTTGCAGCAATTACAGCTGCAAGTCTCTTGGGGTATGTCTCTATAAGTTTGGCACATCTAGCTACTGGGATTTTTGCCCATTCTTCGAGGCAAAACTGCTCCAGCTCCTTCAAGTTGGAAGGGTTCCGCTGGTGTACAGCCAATCTTTAAGTCATACCACATATTCTCAATTGGATTGAGGTCTGGGCTTTGACTAGGCCATTCTAATACATTTAAATGTGTCCCCTTAAACCACTCGTTGTTGCTTTAGCAGTATGCTTAGGGTCATTGTCCTGCAGGAAGGTGAACCTCCATCCCAGTCTCAAATCTCTGGAAGACAGAAACAGGTTTCCCGTAAGAATTTCCCTGTATTTAGCACCATCCATCATTCCTTCAATTCTGACCAGTTTCCCAGTCCCTGCCGATGAAAACCATCCCCACAGCATGATGCTGCCACCACCATGCTTCACTGTGGGGATGATGTTCTCCGGGTGATGAGAAGTGTTGGATTTGCACCAGACATAGTGTTTTCCTTGATGGCCAAAAAGCTCAATTTTAGTCTCATCTGACCAGAGTACCTTCTTCCATATGTTTGGGGAGTCTCTCACATGCCTTTTGGCAACACCAAACGTGTTTGC